>NC_046309.1:26861481-27167500 GCF_004115265.2 Rhinolophus ferrumequinum
AGTTCCTTGCCTACCTTTCGACTTCCTCTGAAACCTTTCTTGCCCTTGCTCAGTCTGCTCCATTCTCATTTGCCTGGTCACTCTTTCTCAAACACTCTGAGCTTGTTCCTAACTTAGGGTCCTTTCATTTTTTTGCTTTCTTTCCAAGGACTACCCTCCCCCATGTTATTCATTCTTCTGTTCAAGTATCAGTAAATCCTTCTCTGACCATTTTCTAAAATAACCCTCCTTCCCATCAAGCTCTGTCCTTTTCCTACTTTAATTTATTCAGACCACTGTTTTGCTTTTAAGCTGTTTGTTGTCTCTTTCCTCTGTAGAGTTTGACCTCCCTGAGGGCAGAGACCATGTTGTTTGCTTCTATTGCTCCAGCACTCAAAACAAGGTGTTGCAATAAACATTGCTCAATAAATCTTTGTTTAATTAATACCAGGGGTGCCAAAAACACGTGTACACATGACTTGTATTCATCTTTCGTTATCGGTATATATGGAGTATTGCAATTTTAATGGAGTTTTTTCCTTTCTTAAAATGTGTATACATGTTTTTGACACCCTCTGTATCTGAGTAGTGTTCCGATTTTTTGGCATATGACCTCTGGGAGTATCTTAGTAGAAGTTTCCGAACATTGGATTCCTTAAAGTTCTCAGACATTATGTTTAGAAGATCCCATTAACAGAATCATAAAATACTTTTATGTATCTCCCAGAGTTTACTCCTGGTTATTTCTGCACCTCATGGGAAATTCAGAGTAGTGTAGTTATACAAATTCAGCATTCTCACTCTCTTTGCACTTACTTCGTATTTTAAAATGTAACTAAATGGTGGGAGAGAACAGAGCTAAAGAGAGGACAATGGGCTGGTGGCAATTGTAGTATTTTAAAAGTGTAAGCTTTGTAAATCTCCAGCTAAAGGGAAGGGGAGGGAGACTATTTCAGAAAGATGTAGAGAGCTGATTTAAATTAGAGCTATAGAGCCAGACTTCCAGGATTTCGATTCTGCCTCTGTCGTTCTCCAGCTATATATTCTGGAACAAGTGACTGAACTTCCTTTTCTCTCAGTTTCCTCATCTGTACAATGGGGATAATGGTAATATGAATTTGATAGGATTAATGTGAAAATTAAATGAGCTGATGTGTGCAGAGCACATAGACCAGTGCCAGGCACAACTCCTGCACTATATAAGTGTGTGTTTTTGTTCCTATTTGAGGCATCTATGATTACATTTTTGTTGTTATTATTGCTAGTATACTGTTGGCCATTATGAAAAGTTAGATCTTTCCATGCAGTTTGTATCCACAATGACTAATCAGCTTAAGTTCGACCACTGATATTTGGATATCAACCTGTAAGATGCAATCAAAACATTGTAAAAGAAAAGTTTGTATGAGGTCATTTCTCTATGTATCAAGTATATGGGCTGTGGAGGTACTTCATCATAAACACTGATTTCCAAGGGACTAACCTGCCAGATGGTGGAAGCAAAAGCAAGAAAAAGCAACATAGATCAAGGAGTATCAGGATTACTTCATTTTAAGTTCTAAAATATTCTGGGTTTTGATATACATATATATAAAACTTTAATTTAAATATAAAAAAATACCTTTTAGTGATTACTAAACTTTTTCTCTCTGAATTCAGGATGAAGCACAACTTTTATCATTATATACTTTATTCTAAATGTACTATATTTTGCTAGATGGAGGACGTTATAGAGGATATAATCGGTATGGAATCAAGTTTTAAAGAGGAAGGAACAGACTCTCCTCTGCTAATGCAAAGAACAGTAAGTGTTTCCAGACCTGAGGAGGTCAATCAGATTGAAACAAATAACAGCTTCTGATTATGAAAAACATTCATTTAATTAGTAAATGGTATTTTCTTCTACACTGTTGAAACACACACTATAACAGATGAATATCAGAAAATATTTATTGGTATAGGAAAAAGATTATATAATATGATTGAGGAAGATAGATAATAGGACTTGTACTACCTTTATCTATCTAGTATCTATGTATCTATCTATGTATCTATCTATCTCATCTCTATAAACATCCATCTAATTACATATCTCATCTTCTGTAGCATTTTCTATGAGTGATTTAATCTGCAGATTTCTTGTTTGAAGCACAGCGTATAATCAGGCACCCTGATAAATTCATTACTAAATTGTGCTTATTTTACCATGACTAACAGCTATTAGATTTAGAGGCTCTACATCTTGTAGAAGTAAGAAAAAGATTATTAGCAACAGAAAAATATAACTTTACTTCTGAGCCAATAACCAGAAGTTAAAGATGAACTGAAGGAAGATAGACAGGCCTCACCCTATTTAAGGCATATAGACAGATGTCTATGTTGAAATCAGCATAAATTCCTGGAATAATAGGCAATGGAGGGATGGCTCCTTATCTCCTATTTTATTGCTGTTGCTTTCTTATGGTCTATTTATTAATCACTAAAAATGTTATCTGTAAAGAGTGTGTAAGCTGTTTCCATACATTTTGAAGGGTTATTTAATTTGTTTATGGTTTTAGGCCTTTTAGAAAACATGAGACTGTGATTGAATTGTTACTTTAAACATTTTGTTTACTGAAAGTGAATTATAACTATATTGCAACGTGTGGATGCTATTCACCTGTAAATCAATGGACTGGGCTATATTAATGGCACGTGTCTTAAATTCAAGGCCTTAAGAAAAAACTCCAGGAAGCACCCCTTTTTCTTTATTAATTCCCAAATAGACTCTCTGAAGAGAGAAGCATTCCTTTCCTCCTGTTCTCTGGTATACAGGACCTCTACTTTATAACAAGTCAGTCACTAATACTAGTATTATCTGACAAAGGTCAAGTGAGGTTTAAAACCTAGGTTTTTGTTGTTGTTGTTTTGTTTTTGTTTTTATTTGTTTTGGTTTCATATTATTTCACAAAATGAGGATGCTGTTTTCTTAACCACTGTTCATCTCTGGCTTTAAGGCAATGATATTAGTTTTCTGCAATCTTCTCTTTCTTATATGTGGTACTTAGTTCATTGAAACTGTATATTGAAACATTCTCTTTGTCAATTATCTTACTTGTTTTGTAGAAACAATAGAATAGCTTACTCAGTGCAAATTAGTGGCAGTGACTATTGGGGATTTGCTTTCGATATACAGAATGTATTTTTAAAAAGGTAGATACTACTGGCCTATCTAATTATAAAGAAACGTCTGCTGTTAACCAATCAGCAATCACTGATAATTTTTAGATCTAAGCAGTTCATTGACCAAATATTGATTCAATACTTATTTTGTGGAAAACATAATACTCTCACCACAGGAAACGAAAAGTTGAGTGAGACAATTGACATGTTGAGAGACCACGTGATAGTGAGGCCATGCAGTGAGGCAAGGGTCGTGGTGTTAAACCCGCATTCTACTCTAGACATTGGTCAAGTTGCTTAACCTCTCCTTACTTTGCTTCCCTCTGTATTATGAGAATAATTAAAAACATATCTCCAAGGCTATTTTTATAGTAAATCTTAGTAGACTATATATATATATATATATATATATATATATATACACACACACACACACAGAGGGTGCCAAAAATAATATATACACATTTTAAGAAAGGAAAAAAACTGTTAAAATTATGTTGATGGTAATCACTTTGAGCACCTCTTGTAATTGCAGAAGTCAAACATGACTTGTGTTCATCTTTTGTTATCAGCATATATTGAGTATTACAATTTTAATACAGTTCTTTTCTTTCTTAAAATGTGTATACATTTTTTGGCATGATTCCCTGTGTATCTTCCATTTTTCAGCTGATTTCTCTTTCATAATCTATTTCAGAGAAAATATACGCATTTGATTAGAACTTACTTGTTAGCTTTGCATCATCAATTCTACTAAACATCCTGTATGTTTTCAATTTCTCTGCCACCCCTTCTATAATAATAAAATAATTGTCCCAGTACATAATCTAAAGCCCGCTCTACTATTTGTGTCCTAGATCCCACTCAGTCTTACTATTCAAGCACTTTCTCTATCTAAATAACAGCTCCTTCCCCTATATCATCAGTATATTCTGATCTACTGGATTATAAATGTTAACATTACACTGGTCTTGAATAATAAGACACCCTAAAATTAAAACCAAACAAAACAACTCCCTCTGAACACATTTTCTCTCTGGCTGCCATACCATTTCATGACTCCCCTTCCCCAAATACCTTACCTCTTTCACTGTCACCATGACTCTTCCACCTTTCATTCTCTACTCTCCATTAGACCTGTTGTTATCACAATTCTAAAAGAGTCCTTAAAACCAACCAGTGCTGAAGCCAGTAGTAAATTATTCATTCTCATCTGACTTGGCTTCGCAGTGGTATTTTCCATGGCTGACCATGCTCTCTTTCTAGAAGTACTATCTGGAATTCTGTGGCACCATTTGTTTTTTTCCATCATCTTGCTGGTTCTTTCTCCTCTAAGAGATGTCTAATTGCTAAAGTGCCCTAAGGCTGAGACTTCAGCCCATTTTCTCAACCCATCTCCAACCCTGATCTCTCCACTACATGCTAGCACCTTTTATCCTACTGCTTATTTGATATCTTTTGTGCTTCTAACAGCATCTCACACTTAATATGACTGAAAAGAAACGTTGCCCCTGCCACTTGCTTTTGGCTCATCCCATCACTCCAAGTCACTTTTTCTCTTCTCTCTCTTATTCCCACACCTCCACATCTATCAATATGCCCCTCCAATCAGCGTCTGAGATTTCCTGCATCTCACAGCTTTTTATCAGCTCCTCTATTAAAACACTTCTCCAGGCTACCATCCTCACTAACTTGAACTTCAGAAACAGACTCCAACATCACTTCCCTGCTACTCCTTTCTCCCATATAGCTGTTCTTCACCCAGCAACCAGGATGATGTTCAGAAAGCAAAAGTCAGATCCTGTTTCTCTTTGCTTAGCATTCTGTTCACTTCCTGAAATCCTCAGTATAATCTAGACACTTTACCATAGTCAGCACTTCCCTTGAACCTGACATGTATTATCATCTTAGGACCACTGAACGTCCTTTTTTGGGCTTGGAATGTTTTTGTCCTAGGTCTTTGCATGGCCGCCTCCTTATGCCTCAGACAGGCGCTATCACCTTGTCAGAGGGCCCTTCCACAATCACCTGAGCTAAAGGGTACCATCCCAGTACTCCCTAAATCAGTACCTCATTTTAATTGCCTCTGCTGTTTATCATTTGAGTAAAAAAGTTATCTCCCTGATTATTTTGTTTACCAATGTATTGTGCGCTCCCATCCCTAGAATGTAAACTGCTTGAAGATAGTGATTTTGTGTGTTTTGTTCACCGCTGTGTTTCTGGAGCCTAGAGCAGTGACCGGCTCATTATTTTATGTTCAGTACCCATCAGAGCGCCTAGCACATCATAGGTGCTAAGCAAATACATACTAAATATGCACTATGAAATTCACACGTAGTATTGAAAAAATTGTTCCCAGTATATACTATTATTTAGGAATTTTTTAATGGAAAAAAAATAGCAGCAACGAGGATAACAACAATAATAACAGCTACTATGCCTTGGGAAATTGCTATGTGACAAGGATTGTGCAAAAGGTTTTTTGTGAAAAATTGCATTTAATCAGCACAAGAAACCTATGAGATAGAGATGGAGATGGAAATGGAGAGAGAGAGAGAGTTACCTATCATCATTTTACAAATGAGGACAGGGGCTTAGAGAAGCTCAGTAACTCATTCAAGTTCATAGGGTCAGTGAATGGCAGGGGAGGGGTTTGAATCCAGACCTGTGTGACATGGAATGACAATCCCACCCACTTTGCTGTGCCTAAAGCATCAAAGGAAGCCATTTCAGAAAACTGTAGAACCTCGGGATCTGAAGCGACCTCAGCTGATGTCGTCCTTTCCCACGCTGCCACTGAATGATTGCTTGCCATCTGAGTTTAGATAGGTCTCCCTATAATTTCCACCCATGGTCTCAGTTTCATTTCTTCCTTTCAGAGAGCTGGTGTGCATAATGACTCATTTCTTTTATCATATACAGGTATTTTTCAGTCAGACGTCTGTAAATGCTGATAACGTTTGGCAATCTCAGTAAACTCTTATAGTTCAAGATCATTCCAGAAAGGAGGACTGAGTAAACATTAACAACCTCCTGTGTTTGGTTGGGACTTGAAAGGACTGCATAACATCCACAAGCGAGCTTTGTCAGTCACAATCTAGACCAGATTAGTCCTAAAGTCCAAGGAAGAACCAAAGTTCATCTTCGTGCAGACGTTTTTGCACAGCTCTCCTGTTTACTATTTCCAAGTTTAAGGAAAAGAAAATGATGAAGGAGAAAGAGAAAACCATTGCTATTGTGAAGGTTATAGACACTTCAAAGTTAAAACTGGTGAGCAAGTGCCTTGTGGCATTCTTTCAATGTTTGGAGGCGAATCCATCTTAAGTACTGAATTTAAACTTTATAAGCTATAGTCAGTGAAATTAGGTATGTAGAAATTGATCTTTGAAATATGTAATATATAATCTGCTCTATTGACAATCTTATTTACTGACAAGATAGTTTTCAGTGCTCTGGATACAGTAAAAGGTTTATAATCTATTTAGTAAAAAAAAGTTAAAAATAATGTTTTATTGTAACTTTTTAATCAAAAAGTGAGAGTTCCACCGTTTATTTGTTGCAATGTTTACATTAATAACTGCTTTTCTTAGTTTAGTATTAAATAGATCATATACATATTAAGTATATAATGCAAAAGTATAAGTTACTATTCTGTTTTGTAATTTATCTTTTCTCTTTGAGTTATATGCCAACCAAGGACAAGGGATCACCCACTCCTGCCCAACACATTATTTGTCTTCACTCATCATACAACAAAAGTAATAATAGTAATAACTCAGTGGGACTTCTCTGTTCAGTGTTTGTCATTCAAACCTTATAGCCCTATTTTACCAAATAAAATCAAGTTAGAGGGACATCAATTGCATGTGTCCTAAAACCGGAAAAATCTAGTTTACTACATTTAAATGAATAAATACCCAGAAGAAAATAATCTTCTCACTGACAGTTTTTCATATATGTGTACATTGTGTGGTATGCCTCCCTTACCATGCTCCCTGTTCATGCCTGAAGTATGTTGTCTTTTTATGTATACAGTTATTTTATCTAATAGTCTCATGCTCACTTTGACCATTTTAGGTTCACTGTGAATGTCTTCACAGAAAAGCAAAATAGGAGATCCAAATAACCGAAAAAATTTTCTCTCAGTTTCCCATGAAACTCACACTAAGTATGTGACATAGATGTAGATATATAGAAATCATACATACACATACATATGTAAAGGTTCAGGGTTTTTGTTTTTCTTTTACTATTTATGTTGAAAATTATCTGCATATATATATATATATATATACACATATATATATATATACACATACACACATATACGTATAATTTTATTTCCTCATATGTATTTATAATGCAGTTATTTGGGAGATAGATATATCACACACATATAAACATATAGAATATACATAATACATACATACATATTATAAAAACATATATACATATATTATATATGTATATGTATACACACACACACACACACACACACACACACACAGACACACCTCTCCAGAAAATTCTCAGGGTTTTAGATAAATAATCAATTTTCGTGAACATGGTGAGTATGTACTATGGTGCCCTCTTTCTTGCTGAGTTGAACGTAAATGAAGAAGGGTAAAACAATAAATAAAATTTAAATTCTTAAAAATATGGCCAAGTTTCTTAGTTCTATAATGTTTTGGTGAAGAAAAATAAAGCAGGCTGCCATGAAGGAAAGTGTTGGAGAAGGTTTGGACCTTAAATCGAGGCTTAGAAGGTAGGTTGGATTTTGATACTTAATGAAGGGGTGAGGACATTTGAGGTTCAGAAAATAGCAATTGGAAAGAATAAAACTGAGACAACAGTATAATAAATGGATTCCAACTTTTGTGAATATTCAAAATATTTCTTACCATTAAAAGTGTTAAGACAAGAACCTTTCTGTAATAAGATAGGTAGTAAAGAAATCCCAAGCCCCCTATTTACACAACTGTATATTTTTGAGACAATTACTTAGCTTTTTCAGTTTCAATTATTTTATATTTAAAATGGGAATTGTGATCATTACCTCATAGAACTGTTATAAAGATTACTTGAGATGTTATTATTTATTATTATGAGAAATACGCTTAGCTTAACAGCTGGCATATAATAAATACTCAAGTATCTATGACATAGCATATATGTTATGAAAATGTGTGTGTTTTATTATCTTTTTAAAAAATTTTCCATATTCATGGATTCCCTGTGGCAACACGCTTTGCCCCAACTCTTGCCTCCCACTGGAGTCTGAATCTATTGTTGGAAGCCATGGCATAGGGTATATGTATGTGTGATGAAAATCTTTCATAAGTTGACAATAGTGGTAAATAATGTTGACTAGCTAATGCAGGACCATTAATGAGACTTGAAAAGCCAGACAAAGAGTTTGAGCTTAATATATGAGTTAAAGGGGAGATGTTTCAATGTTTTAGATCTTGAGCTCAGAGAAATCAGAGGAAGTTGTATTTTTAAACATGAGTTGATCTGAGAGGGGCAGTTGGGAATTAATTGAGAAGGATGGAGGGATACTAGATGAAGGGACACAATTAGGCTTAGGGCCCTGAGGATCTTGAGATAGGAGAATAAAGAAGAAAATTTAAACTGATAAATGATTTAAAGAAAAGAAAGTCATAACCGGTCATAGAATGAACATAGTATATGGAGAAGGAAGAGGCCAAAACAGTTTGAAAAACTTGTGTAATATAGGTAAATTATTTAAATTGTGCGTTAGCATATTTGACCTGATAAGAATAAATGGATATAAGACTGTTTTCATGGTTTAGATGTTTCTGTAATAATTTTAGACCCAGATTTTATTTTCTCATAGGGCAGCACTTATTTTAAAACAGGTAAATATATATATTTCTAAGATTATGGAAATTATTATCTTCTCAAAAACTAAGAGTTTTATCATAGATGGGATTGAATTTTATCATGTATTTTTTCTGAATCTATTAAGATCATCATAGATTTCTTTTTCTCTTTTAATGTTTATAAAATGTACTTATGGGAAACCTAACTTGATTATAGTGAATTATCTTGTTTAAATTCTCTCGGATTCATATTGCTAATGAAATTTTGCTTAAGATTTATAGTCATGAGTGAAATAGGCCTATATTTTTCTTTTTCATAATGTCTTTGTATGGTTTCAGTCTAATTAATTGGGACATATTCCCTTTTGTGCCTTTTGTCTGGAAAATGTTTGTGCAAAATTGAGATGATATTTTTCTTGAAAATGTTAACACTTTTGCCCATAAAAACCATCATGTCCAGATATTCTTTTTGTGTAGTATGTTTCAAAGTTTATTTTGATTTCTTCAATAATCAAAAGACTGTTCAAGCTATTGATTACTTCCTCAGTCAGTTCTACTAAATAATGCTAATCACAATCATTGGTATTCACAATTATTGTAGGTAATATCTCTTAGTCTTTTATTGTGGTACAAATGTCCATAAAATTTGCTCTCCTATATGTTTTAAAGTGCACAATTCGATGGCATAATTAGATTCACAATGTTTTGCAACCATCACTACTGTCTATTTCCAGAGCTTTTTCATCATCCCAAACAGAAACTGCATCTCTTAAACGATAGCTACCCATTTTCCCCTGTCCTCCATCCCCAAGTAACTTCTATTCTACTTTCTGTCTCTATGAATTGGACTAATTTGGTACCTCTTATGAGTGGAATCATACAATATTTGCTCTTTTCTCTCTGGGCTATTTCACTTAGCAAAATGTTTTTAAGATTCATCCATGTAGTAGCATGTATTTCTTTTAAGGACTTTATAATAATCCATTATATGCACAAGGTGTGGTCAAAACATATGGTGTACGTCTAAGTAAAAAAATATTACAGTAAAGAACACATTGCCATTAATTCCCCTCAAAATAATTCTCCTCACTTTGAACATACTTATCCCATTGTTCTTGCCACTTTCTGAAGCAGTTCTGGAAGTCCTCTTGTGTGTCTTTAGTTGCACTGTCATGGCTGCCTTGATGTCCTGAATCGACTCAAAACATTTAACTTTCATGATCCTTTTGCCTTTGGGGATGAGCCAGAAGTTTCATGGTGCCAGATCTGGTGAATAAGGTAGATGTAGACACACCATAATGTTTTTATTTGACAGAAATTGCCATACAAGAAGCAATGTGTGACACAGAGACTTTCCATTGTGATCACAAAATACAATGAATGCTGCTGCCGAGTGCCATCCAACGGAAAGGATCTTCAATACGGGAAGGAGCACGTCGAAACTTAGTAGCAGTGTGTGGCAAGTTTCAACCTCTTCTGTACCGTCATTTGGGTGTGAGCTACAGTTGAAAGAAGGTGTGTTTTAAAGTGTGCCATAAATCATCCTCCATCATGACAATGCTCTGCGTCATGTGTCACTTCTGGTATAACAATTTCTGTCAATAAAAATATTACATGTGTCATCATCCACCTTGGGATCTGGCACCATGTGACTTCTGGCTCTTCCCCAAAGTCAAAATGATTCAAGACATCAAGGCAGCCCATAACAGCACAACTAAAGACACTCACGAAGAGGACTTTCAGAACTGCTTCAGAAAGTGGCCAGAATGATGGGATGAGTGTGTTCAACTCGAGGGCGAATATTTTGAGGGGATAAACGGTAATGTGTCTTTTACTGATAATTTTTTTTAATTTAAAAATTCACCATATTGTTTGATCACACCTCCTATGTACCACATTTTACTTATTCATTCAGCTATTAATGGACATTTAGTTTGTTTTTCTACCTTTTGCCTGCTGTGAACAAAGCTGGTACAAAACTTGATGTGTAAGTATGTGTTTAAGGTCTCTGCTTTTAATTCTTTTTGGTGTATACCTAGAAGTGGCATTGCTGGTCATATGATAATTCTATAGCTTTTTGAGAAACTGACATGCTGTTTTTCATTGTGGCTACATCATTTCATTCTCCCCGATGGTAATACAGTAGGGTTCCAATTTCTCCACATCCTCACCAACACTTGTTCTTTTCTTTTCTTTTAATAATAGTCCATCTTTATGAGTGTGAAGTGGTATCTCATTGGGGTTTTGAAGTGGTATCTCACTGTGGATATTTCCCTAATGACTAGTGATGTTGAGCATCTTTTCATGTGCTTATTTGCAATTTGAATATTTTCTTTCAAGAAATGTCTATTCAAGTCCTTTGCCCGCATTTTAATTGGGTTGTTGTTGTTGATTTGTAGTTTTTTAGAATATAGTCTGCATATTAATCTCTTAGATATATGATTTGCAAGTAGTTTCTCCCATTCTATAGGTTGTCTTTTTCACTTTCCTGATAGTGTCCTTTGATGTACAAAGATTTAAATGTTGATGAAGTCCATTTTTTCCACTTTTTGGTTGCCTGTGATTTTGGTATCATATTCAAAAAATGATCACTGAACCCAGTTTCATGAAGATTTTCCTCTATGTTTTTTTCTAGGAGTTTCATAGTCTTATTCTAATGTTAGTTTTTAAATCCATTTTTAATTAATTTTGGTATATTGTGTAAGGTAAGGGTCCAAGTTCATTCTTTTGTATGTGTATGTCTAGTTTCCCCAACCCCATTTGTTAAAAAGATTGTCCTTTTCTACTGAATGGTCTTGGCACCATTGTCAAATCATTTGACTGTATATTTGAAGGTTTATTTCTGGGCTCTCTATTCCACTCCTTTTGTCTATGTTTGTCTTTTTGCCACACTGTTTTGATTACTGTTGCTTTATTGTAACTTTTGAAATCTGGAAGTGCAAGTCCTCCTACTTTTTTTTTTTTTTTGTAAGATTGTTTTTGCTCCTTGTGGTCCTTGAGATTCCATATGAATTTTAATATAGGTTTTTCATTTTCTGCAAAAAACAGGATTTTAATAGAGATTTAATTGAATCTGTATGTCACTTTGGGTACTATTGTCATTTTAATGATATTAAGGCTTCTCATCAATGAATACGGGATGTCTTTCCATTTATTTATGTCTTCTTTAATTTCTTTCAGCAATATTTTTTTAGTTTTCAGTGCATAAGTCTTTTGCCTCCTTGGGTAAATGTATTACTAAGTATTTTACTTTTGATGTTATTGTAAATGGAATTGGTTTCTTAATTTCTTTTTCAGACTGTTCATTGTTAGTGTATAAAGACGTAACTTTCTTTTGCACATTGGTTTTGTACCTGCAACTTTGCTGAATTCATTTTTTAGCTCTAATACCTGGGTGTGTGCATGCATGCGTGTGTGTGTGTGTGTGTGTGTGTGTGTTCACAGGTTTTTCTAAATACAAGATCTTGTCATCTAAGAACAAAGATCATTTTAATTATTCTTTTCCAATTTGGATGACTTTTCTTAGTTTTCCTTTCCTAATCTCTTTGGCTAGAACTTCCATTTCTATGTTGAATAAAAATGGGTGAAACCAGGCATCCTTGTTCCTGATCTTAGAAGAAAAAACTTACCAGTTAAGTCTCCATTTGTACTCTAGTTACATCTTCCTTTCACTTAAAGTATTTCTTCTTCCTTGTTTTAAAAAAATCAGTCTTTCCAGAAGCATGTCAATCTTGTTAATTAAAAAATAAACAACTTTTGCCTTGTAAATCTTCTCATATTGTTTATTTCTTATTCTTTCACTGGTTTTATGCTTTTACCACCCATTTCTACTTTCTTTCAGCTGTTTGGTTATTTTCCTAGCTTCTTGAGAATGATAATTTATCAAATATTAAAATTTCATCTATTTTTCTCATATTATTTAAGGGTATGAATTTCCCTTAAAGCATTGTTTTGCCATATCCCAGAAGGTCTTTATGTGTGTTTTCAGTACTATCTTTCATTATTTTTAAATTATAGCATTTATTTATTTTTAAATATAGCATTTTTTTTTTACCCTTGAATTATTTCAAAATTTCCAAATAATTTGGAAATTAGGGACTGCAAGAAGTGTGTTGAAGATTTCTTTTGGCTAAGTTCATAGTAAATATTTGTATATATTCCATGTGTACTGAGAAAATTTTATATTCTCTAATTTTTGGATATAAAACTATATACCTATCTATTAGGATGAGCTTTTAGTTTTATTGTTCAAATCTTGTGTAACATTAGTGATTTTCTTTTTTGTTTGTTTGACTTCAAAATGAAAAGAAAGGTTGACACTTCCCACTACATTGGTCGATTGTTAATTTCTCTTTGTAATTCAAACCATTTGTTTCACATATTTTGTAGTTATTAGGTGCATGCATGCTTATAATTGCCTATACCTTTTTGGAGAATTGAACTCTTGATTATGATATAGTGACTCTATCCCTAATACTTTTTCTAATTTTAAAACCTATTTTCTCTGATATTAATAGTCACGTCAGTTTTCCTATGGTTATCATTTGCTGGATATATCTTTTGCCACCCTTTAACTTTTAAGCTTTGTGTGTTCTTTTACTTTGGAGGTTGTCTCTTGTAAGCTACATATATCTAAATACTGTGTTCGTATCCAAATTGTCCACCCTTTAGCTGAGGAGTTTGACCTATTTACATTGATTATTATTATTGACATATTTTCACGTATTTCTCTTATCTTTATTATTAAAGTGTGTCCCATATTTTAATACGTTTTTTCTTAGTACTTTTTTTTTAACCACTTTCATATCCTTTAGGCTCTTTACTACACAATCATACTGATATTACCTAGACTTAGTACTGATTTATATGTTATATATTTTACTTTATCTTTGACCTTGATTCCTCTCATCATTTTTTATACCCAAACTGCTTTACCAAGATATTTGATCATTTTATTTCATATTTTTGAGGCATATCCTTTAAACATCTCCTTCTATTTAGGTACTTCATCCAAAATTGTTTTCTGTGTTAGTCTTTTTTGGGTAAACATTCTTAAGTATTTTATACCTCTAAGAATATTATTATCATGCTCTAATATGTGGATGACATTTGGACTGGATATAAAATCATATTTTAACTTCTTTTCTTTCAACATTTAAAAAATACTGATTCACTTTATTTTTCACCTAATTTTGCTCTTGAAAAATCTTACGTTAATGAGATTATTGATGCTTAGACATAATCTTCTCTTTCTCTATTTAGGCTTTATATTTTTCTCTTTATGATTGTGTGTTTTTAAATTTTAATATAATGTGTCTGGGTGAAGGTTTTTCCTATTTTTTTTTTTTTGGCATTCTATAAGACCTTTGATTTTTAAATAAGAAAATGATAAAACAAAATTAAAGAAATTAATAACAAAATAATGATAAATTAATTAATTCTAAATTAAGTTAATTCTAGGAAATGCCTTTGCATTATTTCTTAAAATATTTTCTTTCAATTTTATTTTTTTCTCTCTGAGACTGCTAATATATGTTTTTTAGTTCTAATAATTCTGTCTTCCATACTGATTAAATTTTCCTTTATATGTATAGTTCTTGGTCCATTTCTTCATGTTCCTGAGAGATTAATTTGGTTTTATGATTTACTAATTTCTTTATTCTTTTCTCAGTGTATCATTTATGCTATTTTTTCATTCTTCAGATTTTTTTCAAGTATTACATTTTCATACCTCTGATTTCTACTTGATCACTTTCAACAAACATCCCAACAGCATTTCACAACAAACCATTTTTACATTTATTTGTTCTTATAATTTATTATAAAGATCTTCATTTCTTTACAAATATACATGGCTATTTAAGAACTTTGTTTCATGTGATATTTATTTATTTTTATTTTGCTTTTGATGTTGTTTCTCACTGCATTTTGTTTTACTTCTGATATAGTTGTTTTACTCAAATGTTTTGATATTTTGACTTGTGAGCTCATTTTCTTCAGGGAATATTGGCTACTGTGAAAGGCAGTGTATAGGTGAGAAAATCAGATCCCAGTCCTTTTCAGTTTCTGAGATCTTAGTAGTGGAAAGGTGATTAAAATCTAGGGTGGAGAACCAGACAGCAGGAACCACTGTTAATCACTTCTCACCTCAAGGCAACTTTTTAAATCAGGAGTTCCCTTTTTTTTTTTTTTTTTTTTTACCAGTAGGAAGTATTGTCTCAAGCAGTATTTTCTATTTTGTTGAAAAGATTTTCTGATAAATTCTTTATTATGTATTCAAATTTTATGAGTTTGTGTTAATAGTAATATGTTCTCTTACTGTCATGTTAAAGGTTTTGCTTTACTGAAAAAACAATCTGTTTTTTTAAACTGAATAATAAATATTTATAAAATATCTATCCATTTGCCAACTAATATACAAAATAAAGTCAACACGTAGACCTCATTACCTCAGTGAATTATACCTTTGAGAAAAGTAGACATAATTTTGCTTTGTAAGCTCGTTCAGATGTGTACGTAATCTTTAAATTTTCACTAACATTGTACTCATATCTTTTAATGGAGAAAAGGCACTTTAGATCACATGAAGTGTATTATACTTTGAAATTGAAACCAATTGTCTAATGATATTCAAAAAGTGATTAGCCATTTACATGAAATAGAGTAGTATCTACAGCATAAAATTAAATAGGATATTAATCATTGTGCTTTAGGGCATAAATTAGACAATAACCAAGGTCAGGAGAAGATGTAATATACCTATGGTTAAGCAGGATTAGATTCATTATCAGAATCCAGCCCATTTCTAAGGAAAAACACTTTGAGTATGGCTTGACCAGGTAATGGACCCAGCGAAATGCTACAGTTAGAAAATTATCACTTTAGTCTTATAGTGTATATGTAATATGGCTCTTTTCTTAAACATTTCTGCAATTTGCCACTGCTGCATTGAAATCCACCTGATTCAAGCTCTTCAGAGAGAAGCGCCCTCTCCTTAGTTCTTTCCCCTTCCTTCCCCCTCACTCCCTGTCTTTTGTTCAGCAGGACCATTATGCTTCTCAAAGGCACTGTGGAAATGTACAATTCAGGATGGTGATACTTCAGCTTATCACCAACAGGGTTTTCAAAAAAGATCTTGGAAACATTTTTCTTTTACAAATATGACTAAATGACTCACATGTTAGGGAAATACCTGCTTTTAGAATTTCCTTATTGTGTTGTTCTGCTACTAATACTCTATCCATTTTGATCAACTTTGTCTCTATTTTTCAAATGAGAAAATTGAGAAGCAATAAATTCCCCACTTAAGTAGCTCCCTTCCAAGATCCATGAGTGAAATTACTTTTCAAAACAATGAGTTTATATAAAATATAGATGAGGAGTCCTAATAAGAGAACATAATGAAAAAAACCAATAATTGAAAATATACATCAGAATTATGTCTCTATTGATAATGCCCCTACTGATATGCACGTGCCCTTACATATTGGCCTGACTTCCACTGTATTTTCAAGGTTTTTTTCCCTCAGAAATATACAATAATTATTACATATAGTTTAATGGACTATTATGTGAGAAATTAATTTTGATTCTATGTTCTTTCCTCACATTTATTTCCAGTCTGAATCAGTATTTAAAAAATTCCCTCAGTTTGAATTGGAGTTTTACAGAAAGATGGGTTAAGGGATTAAGAGTCTTAGTAGCAATCTGGTTATAGCTTTGTTTGATTATTTGTAGTGTTTCTGGTCCTTAAGGAAAGAAAAATATTACTAGTTACTCAGTACCTGGTTTACTGCCCAGAAATGAAATAAAGATACATAGGATGCACATATTTCAAATGTTCAATTCATACATACATTTTAAATGTAGTTTGTTCTGGAATAATGAATGTTAACTTGAATTATGAATGTTATTTAAATTTAATTTTCTTGGGAGATGAAATCAATAAGCACATTTAAAAAAAATAAATTGATATAATTTTGAATTGTATATAAAGCATCTTAGCTTTCTATATAAATTGCTCCCAGCAGCACTTTAAGAATTGTGGTGTTACTATGGGAATAATTAGACGTACCCTATATCCACTAGAGGAAAAAGTAGTTTTAGACTGCTTTTGGTTACTAGCTGGAATATTTATAATAATTTAGAACATCAAGTGTACAATGAGAAAAAGTATGTCTTCCAGACAAGAAAGAAGTTTTTCACTTAATTAACAGTGTAAAGCACCTCTTGACTGTGACTTGCTGATGGCACTGGTGGAGTTAAGAAGGCTTCCAAAACGTTTAGCCATTATACCTAATTGATGATATGCCATGTACTTTCCAGCTTGGCTAGTATGTATATTGATTTTTGTCCCAATGATATTTTTAATCTTACTCATATATAACCAGGTAACGTGCTGGATAGAACTTCTATAACTTTGCAAGTATTAATCAGAATTTTCCTTCATGAGTGAACTAATTTCTTTTTGTTTTTTTTTTGCTTAAATACAAATAGCTTTTTGCAACATATCCATAAACTTCCCGTATTGATTTTTAAAAGTCAGTGCAAATTCACTGTTACTTACAATTAAAATGCTACACATTACAAACTATTATTAAAGTGGCAAATTTAAAATATACAACCAAATATATCAATGTCCACAGAAGGTTTAATTGATCTTTTCTTCTGTTTTCCTCTAAAGTTATCTGGAAGTATTTTGGATGTGTATAATAGTGAGCAGGAAATTTCACCAGTTAACATGGGCCTTGCAAGTGCTTCCTGTCCAAGTGCTCTACCAACAAAACAAGAAATTACAGGTAATGTGTTTTTATAGATTATCCTTTGTAATGTCAACTATATAAGATATGAATGACAAATATTACCAAGCTAAATATTAAAAATATTATCAAAATTGTCAAAGTGGGATACTTTTAGAGAGTAAATCCATCATATTTTCCCCTATGACAACCAAGCCATAAGTTAATATAACTTACAGTTCAACTGAATTAATTCATTATTCTCTCTCTCTCTCTCTCTCTCTCTCTCTCTCTCTCTGTGTGTGTGTGTATGATACCTAAAATGTATACACATTTTAAGAAAGGAAAACTGTATTAAAATTGTAATGCTCAATATATACCGATAACAAAAGATGAATACAAGTCATGTTTGACTTCTGCAATTACAAGAGGTGCTCAAAGTAGTTGACTGGCAGACATCAGCGTCCAGACACTTCTGATTACGGTGAACTACTGCTTGAGCAACATTGACCAAGGCGTCCCCTTGTATATATTTTATGGCACCCCGGTGTATGTGTATGTGTGTGTATGTATAATATATATATATATATATATATATATAGCAGGTTGACTAAGTATTCAACTTAACATACATTTATTTTGATATTAAATAGATGTAATTTATTAACATGGTTGCAAAATAATAAATTAATATTTAAGGAAAATTAGCCCTTTTTGTATGTAGAATTTGTTGTGAAACAAAGAACGAGATTTTCCCTTTTAGCTTGTTCTATGCATTTCATGATAAACTTACATTTAACTTTCTCAAGTAGATTTAAAAAAAAACACATTAATTTTCAATAGTACATTTCAAAATTGTCATAACTCAAAGGAATTACTGAGACACTGTCAAGTTCCTCCAACACAGAGATGAGGAAATCAACGGTCAGAGGAGTTACTTTCCCAAAGTCACACAGCTGAGTAGAGGGAGAAATGGATCAAAATAAGGATTTCTTGACTTATAAGTCAGTTGTTAATTCCTCCATAAGAATAAAAGGAAATTCAGTTGAAATTTCTTTAAAACATTTTTAGTTTGGAGCCCAAACATTGGTCTTTAATAATTTTTACACAGCTAATATTAACATTTTTAGTAAATACAATATGTCCATTCTTGAACTCTAATCAATAACTCAAAATGTCTATGCTTTCAAATAATTTTGATTAAAATTAATGAATAATTTTAAATGAACACATTTAAATAAATATATATCTATATTACCTATGTTAAAAACTAGAATTATTCAAGGAACACTGTCTTAATTATCTATTTCTGTATAACAAATTACCGCAAAACTTAACAGCTTCAAATAATAAACACTTATCATCTCATATAATCTCTAAGGGTCAAAAATTCAAGGGTGGTTTAGAAAATTGGTTCTGGCTCAGAGTCTCTCATAAGACTGTAGTCGAGATGTTGGCCAGAGAAGCAGACATTTGACACTTCACGGGCAGGAGGATGTGTTCCCAATGTGGTTTGCTCACAGATCATGCAAGTTAGTGCTGCTTCTTGGTAAGTGACCTTGGTTCTTTACCATGTAGACCTCTCCATAGGGCTGGTCAAGCATCCTCATGATATGACATCTGGTGATCCAAGACACACCAGATTGGAAGTTAAAAATGCCTTCTATAACCTAGTCTTGGAAGCCACACTAGTCTTTTCCACAATATTCTACTGGTTTCACAGGTCAACCCTATTCAATGTGAGAGGGAACTATCAAAGGTATGAGTATCACGAGTGAGAATCATTGTGGCCCATGCAGGAGACTGTCACAAGTGCTCCAAACATGTAACACATACAGTGTCATTTACTGCATGTGTGGATTTGTTCGATAGGAATACCTAAGAAATGCAGTTTGTTCCAACCCTTGGAAAGTAGAAATCATAATCATTTAAGAAAAATGTAACTTGTAAAAATTTAGGTTGGAATAATTTTGAATAATCTTAAAATTCTGAAAATAATAGGTGAGCAGTTTAATATTTGCTATGCACTATACCTCTTTTAATCATCCTAATGATTACCATATAGGTATTATACCAATTTTGTGAATGAGGAGACTGAGACAGAGTATTTAGGTAATAGATTACATGGCTATTAAATAGAGGGCCAGAATACAAATTCAAGTTTTACTACTCAAAGCCTAAAGGTTTGCTAAATTGCTTCTTAGTAAAGAGTACTCTACTCCAAATTTCTGAATGTTTGCATAAAAATAGCATTATACCATTTGGGTAAGTAATATTGTATTTTCACCTAGTATTCCTGAATTATGTAGGGAAGTAAAGTAAAACTAAGTACTGTTTCAATTATTTCCTGTTTATCAGAAACTGATACTCGAGCTTTGGCAAAAGAGAGACAGAAAAAGGACAACCACAACCTCAGTGAGTATATTTATTTTCCGATTATCCAAACAAAATGAATTAATGCAAGAGAAAATGCATGTAAGTATTTTGATGTCAGGTGATCAGAATTAATAGTACATGCTTACTATATAGTTGAGCTATTTGGGGGAATTTAAATGATGTGAACTGCAGAAAAGCTAAACACTTTTATGAAGTGAAACATCACAAATTCTCTCCTTGATCACTGTCTCTCAAGAAGGCTGCATGTGATGGAGATAAGTGCACTTAGTTACATTTGAACTCTGATGTCATTCATGACTCAAAGGTTTAAAGAGATAAATTGACTTTAGAAAAATTCACACCATTTTAATTTTAATAGCAAGAGACATAACCCTAGTGTCATGCAGGGTGTCATGCGGGGTCTTAGCTCCCGCTCCCCACATAAGAACGCAGGACATAGTGAGGCCAAAAAGGAACACCCACGGAGCCATAGATAGGAGAGTGGTACCACAATATTCTCGCTGGCGGCTAGGTTGTTGACACAGGAAGCAGGAGCCACAGGATCCACAACCTGCCGACTGCTTCTCTCTTTGCCAACCAATCCACCTTGCTAGCCACAATGCGCAATTCGCGCTTGCCAGCCACCATCTGCTTGCTAGCCCCGATTTGCTGCTAGCGTAGCCACGGTAGTTGTATTAGTGGCCAATGGCTCACTGATTACAGGTGATGGCCAACTAGCCACAGCTGGTGGCCATCCAATCACAGTTGATGGCCATTTACTTACTACCTGAGCCAGCACCTTTCCACCTGAGGGTGTGAACCTGGAAACTGCACTCCTGGCTCTGTCGCCACACCCAGGTACTCATCTTTCTGTGTCAATCTGCTCCTCCCTTCTTAACCATAAGTTATCTGAAAGGTATTGCTTGTGTGGATTGCTGAATTCCACCTCTGCAAAAAAAAATGTCTCTGATTCCTTTCTGGGGGGCAATTTAACTGATAACAGATCACATGAAATGGAGAAATACAGGCAATGGAAGTAGGTTAACAACAATGTTGAGTTTAAGAGTATTTGGTCATGTCTCAAGTGCTTAGCTGTCTCAAATGAGCTTCGCTAATTGAGTGTGAATGAAGCCTTTTTGTTCTGGGAAGCAAATAAAAAAAATGAGAAAAGAATAAAATAAAAATAAATAAAAACTTTAATGCTCTAAAACAAACCAGGAATTTCCTTACATGTGATTAGCTGAAATTGATTCAATGAGTACCTGTGAAACCTGCATCTGTCTGTCACAGATTGATCAGTTTGCTGACTACGTACATGACTGAGGAAAAAGCTGACTCGAGGTTATAACAGGTTATAACAATCATTAGGGTAGTTGTGAGAGGGAAGTGATCTGATTTCGATAGCCCTTAGTGGTACAGCAGATAAGCTTTGGTTCAGATTCTGAGGCAAGTAGAGCGTGAGTAGGGAGAGCTGATTATTGAGAGAAGGAATGCATGCATCGAGGATCTACGGGCTCTCACAGTTTTAACCTGCTAGCTATTCTTGCCTGCTTCTCTCTCCTCTCCTCTGTGTCTGTAGCTTGAACAACAGGTCATTTAATGCAAAGTATGAGAGGTGCCTGTTATGCCCATTATCACAGTGTTTCTCATCTGGATTCCCTTACTGAATGATCTTTTTGGAGGTTGCAGTGCTAAAAAACAATAAGAATATTACATTTTAACTACGATGAATCTAGGACAAGCCCTAAAACTTGTGAAGATTATGGCAAGAGGACTAAGGAAGTCCACTTGCGCGATGTCTAAACATTTAAAAGTTACAACTCAAGCTAGAAAGTCCTAAAATAAGTATGCTCTCTCCTTCCTAAGGACGGGAAGGCTGGATGTGAGGTTAGAATTCTCGAATCCTTGGAGTTCTGAGCGGGAATGTCAGGGTTGGGGAATGCCAGCCCATCTCTCTTTTCTCCTCCCAAACCCCCGTTTTCTTCTGTGTTGCCAATACCCTCAAACGTGAGTGCGAACTCCTCATCTCATACATTCAAGCTCCGTTCACATCTCTGCAAACAACTGCCCCGTGTCCACCTCCTGGGCCTGGGGGTAAGCATACTGGTGCCATGGTCTTCCCTCAGGAATGTGGACCTCGGAAGTGGCATGCACAGGCTCTGGAAGGTGGGCTCTGGGCATTTGGCCCGTGCAGATTACTCATGCAGATTACCCAGAGTGCTGCTTAGAAGGGGTTCCCTGGCTCTGCAGCTGCTGCCTTGCTCAGTGGGGAGGGTTGTGGTGAGAGAAGGCAAAAGTGATTCCTCTTAAGTATGGGCTCTGGAATGAGGTCGCTCTTACTGGGCCAAAGGACAGGGATAAATGAATATATCAAACCCTTTGTGAAGAGTGAAACCACAAAGGGCATGAAATAATAAATTCTTAAAATTTGACTCCTTTACAAATAACTAGTACTGGATAGGAAAACATCTAGGAACCAAAGTTCTCATTATAATTAGCCATTAAAAATGTATCAAGCACAATCTAAGAAGAGTAATGTATGAACTTCTGATATTTTACATAAGGTGCATTTAAATAATAGATTTTGGAGAAATATTGTAGGACTAAAACACTCCCCTATTTTGAGATAAAATCCTTCATAGCTGTTCTTCATCTTATATTTAAAAGTCTGTTTTATATTATAGGAAAATGTGTGAACACAGAATTATTAATACATTTTCACTGTAAAACACATATATATTTCTATCAGCTTTACCTTTGTTTATTTTTTCAGTTTTTTTTTTTTTTTTTTTTTGCAGTTTCATTTTCTTTTTAATCACATGCCCAGCCCAGAGAAAATAGGATTGGTAAAGAGGGAAAACAAACACTGTCAAGAATCAATTATATTCCAATTTTAGAGGAATTCCAATGTATTATTCCTGAAGGTCAAATCCATTCATGGTAAATTGCTTTGTAGAATGAGTTTGCCAAGACAATTGATAGTTTTTCATGACTTTCCTTGTTTCTGGTAGCAGATCTTAATTTTTGAACATGTATTGTTTAAGTATTTTCCAGTATTTTTGATATATGATTTTCTCTTTCTTCATGACTGTTTTTTCCTTCAATTCTCTAGAAAGCTTTAAAAATGATACTTTTTCAAAAATATTATATACAAGTATACGTTCTAGTTCTTGATACAGTAATAGAGAGTAGACTACAAGACTACTCTATGCTCTATAAACTGGCATTAGAAAAGGTCAATATAGAAAAAACTACTTCTTTGCATACCTGACACTTATGAAACGTCTATCAGATGCCCAGAGAAAACAGTCTCTGAATAAGGACTTTTATCAGAAGGTCTCAAAGTGTGGCCCGTAGACAAACACAATCAGTGTCACTAGGAAGCTTGTTAGAAATGCAAAGTCTTGGGGGACAACACAGCCCTGCCAGATTGAGAATAGAATCTGTTGTGTAAAAATATAATTTAGCAATCCGTCCATGTATGTTTGATGCACACCAAAGTTTAAAATCCACTGCTTTATATATTATTGAAAGATTTTAAATTAAAAAAATATATTTATATTTAAGTCAACATACATTTATTTAGTACCTCTTATATGCCAATCCATCTGGGGATACAAAATTGAGGAAGAAATGGTCCTTGCCTTCAAGGAGGTTATATTCTAGTTGGGCACAACACCTACCATGTTCCAAACTTTGTGTTAGGCCTTCAGCAGAGTATATTACAAGAGTAAAGCGTGGTAGAGACATCAAAAGATTATAATCCTTATGGACTGACAAAAATGCATGTGTCAAATAGGATATATATATATATATATATATATATATATATATACACATATTATATGTATATATACACATACATGCACACACACATACAGAGGGTGCCAAAAAAAGTATACACATTTTAAGAAAGGAAAAAACTGCATTAAAATTATGCTGATGGTAACCACTTTGAGCACCTCTTGTAATTGCAGAAATCAAATGTGACTTGTATTCATCTTTTGTTATCAGTATATATTGAGTGTTACAATTTTAATACAGTTTTTCCCTTTCTTAAAATGGGAATACATTTTTTGGGACCCTCTGTATATCTATATATACACATACATATATATCCTATATACATATATTATACGTATATACACATATGTATTTCAGTATGAGTAAATATTATGTACATAATACATATATACACATATATACATATATATTTCAGTATGAGTAAACATTATGGCATTTCAAAGAATAAATACATGTTTGGGGAGAAAATGTCTTTAAAGCATTGTGAATAATAGGACTAATAATTATAATATTGTTATTTTTGCTTTTAGAATAAAACGTTTGAATTTTTATTTATTTTTGGTTACTCTTGACTAAATGGAAAATTTTTGCTCATTTATTCTTTTAAATTATTACGAAAGTTTACAGCTGACCAAAAGTGAATTGTGCTTTAAAGAGAATAATAAATAATATTTCTTTTTTAATAGTTGAAAGAAGAAGAAGGTATAACATTAATTACCGAATCAAGGAGCTTGGGACTCTTATTCCAAAGTCTAATGATCCGTGAGTTCAACAATTATTTCTATAATAATGTTATGGTTTCAATAGCCCCTCCCCCAAAAAATGGGTGGGAGGGAGGAGGGGGAGAGAAGCACTAACCATTAGGAAAGTTAGCAGCTGATGGTCAAGGTGGCTACTTCTGCTCCCAGTTTTAAGGGGTATTTAAGGCTGATAGCTATTATGCATCAAGGTTGTTACTAACGCTTGTCCTTTTGAGTGCTAAGAAATAAGTAAATTATTTCTTCTCAGTTCATAGCAGGTCATTCTGTATGACCTGCTAATTTAGTGGTAGTGTCAAATGCTGTCTATGACACCCACTGGTATACTCCATTTATGGTTATAGTGACTCTTCCAATGTAAGATTGATGTGTACATGAATATTGAATTGTTGGATTTTCAGAGGTTCAGAAATTTGGAGACATGAAAGTAAAAAAGGGAATTGTAAAAACATGCTGATTGATAGCAACCAAACCACTAATTGGTTATTGCCCTGAAATTTTAGCCAGGTTTTGGTGTCATACATACAAAATCCGTTAAACAAGATTTTTGAGGTTCTCAATTTCAAGCAATAGTTGATTACATACTTCAATTACATGTTTGAATGTGCCTCAAAACCTCATAAAAAACAGACTGTGCAAGTAATCCTTGAAAACTGTTCATTCAAAGTGAGAACTGTCCTCTTCAATACTGACAATTGGCTATTATTCAGAAACAATGATGTTTGATAAAGTGACATTTGTGAAATTTGGAAATACTTTTTCCCTAAATCCATTTAGAAACTCAATAATTTGTAATAGAAGCAAATGTGATATTTATCCTCGAGGGCATATTAGATCGAGAAGGTGTCTAGAGAAGAATGGTCGAAAGAGCGCTGCATGGGGAGTCTGACACGCTCAGCCTCAGTGTAGGCCTCGCTAATAACTTGAATCTTTTAAAGTCTCTAAGCAGGCAGTCTTTCTACTAACAGAGAGAATACCCATTTTCCTGATAGGATTTTTTTAACACTTAAAATACAAAATGCCCATTTATTTACCAATAATTTGATAAAAGGTCAAGGCCTTTTTGTTTGAATATGTTTCAACTTTTCTTTTTACATAAATTGCACTAAGATGTATAGTCTATTTTAATTTCTTTAAAATAAAACAAAACTTAGGCAACCTAATTATAGATAAAGTTTTTTAAATGTTTACAGACTAATTTGTTGCAGTATATTTTTTAGCAACCTACTTTTAGCAACCTATTTTAACTGAGTTTTCCAAAGCTTTTAATCTAATGTTCCTAAAATCAATAACTTTTTTATAAATGCATTCTTATTTTGCATTCAAATTTTATTAGTTAATGTACTTGTAATTGAACAATGTTATCATAACTACAATGGGCTTTAATTTAACAGCCTCCCGTTAAGTATCAGGAGTGCCTGGGTGTATCAGGAGGTAGCCAGTGGCCTCTTGTATCTACTTTGTTGTGGCTCTAGGCAGGGGGTGCCACACAGGGCAATGGAGAGCATTAATTTTTCCTGAAAGTGATTAGGTAAAGGTCAGTTAAGAGTGCTTCTCCTGTAACTTGTAGAGCTAACCCACGGTGCCAGGGCACGGTTATATGCAGAAAGCACATGACACTATAACATTGGATTCTGCATCCTAACGGAACATCTTGAGATGTCACCATGCCTGTAAAATACTAATTGTATGACTGTTTTTATAAAAATAAAATCAAATAATATGGATGAGAATACTGTACAAATTACAAAGCTTCTGTGAGGAATTATTATTACTCTACATTTTTATAGAAGTTTGATTATAAAAGCCTCCTTTCTAGTTTTAATTCACTGTCTAGAACAAAGGAGGGTGAATTTGTTCTGTAAAGGGCCAGAAGTAAATATTTCAAGCTTCGTGGGCCATATAGTCTCTGTCACAATTATTAAACTCTGCAATTGTGGCATGAAAGTAGACATAAACGATATGTATAGGAAAGAGCATAACTGCGTCCAATGAGACTCCTGACAAAACCAGAGTGCAGGCTGTAATTTGTCTACCTCGATCTAGAATATAAAAAATCAATTTATCACAGAATATATCTGAAAGGGACCATAACTGGGAAAACTTCACTGTAAGCATTCTCAAGGGTCTTTCTCTTCTTGATGGATCTCAGAAAGGGGGATTATTATGTGTTTTAATCGTATTGTGTTATGCAAATATGTAGGCAAATTACATTTATTTTTGATCTAATTGAAAACATTAGTCAAATGTTGAATATGTCTATATGTGAATACATCTACCTTGTATATGCAGAAAATAGGCTTCAGTGCTAGCTGGTGCATCCCAGACATTCAGTGCCAAGTCTACTGGTATCCTTTGGCTTCCTGTGGCCTCACCTGTTACTCTAGTATCCTTCGTGAGGGTTCACCAATGGGAGTCCCATGGTTGAATCCACAATGTAACCTCTTTAAAATGACTTTACCTGAGAAGTAGAGTGTGGATCCGTGGGCCTAAGGAGCAGCCATTTACTCTATGAAATTACTTTGGGCTCATGTATTGAATTTTCAGATGCTATTATGGATAATATAAATGTTATAGAAAAGAAAATTAGTGAGGATAAAATACAGGAGGCAAGTTTCACTTTGAAGAAACATTTTATTACCATGTTGTGGCAATGACGAAGTTAAAAGTAGATAAAAAATCAAATGCTTTCAATTTGAGTTTAACAATTTCAGGCTAATTTGTTGAGTAGATGACTGCAACCATTAAAAGAAGTAATTTTTAAAATTTAATTAAAAAAAAATAATATATATCAGATTGTAAAATTGTCTAGAATGGGATTTTTCCAATTGCAGTCCATAACCAATTAATAGATCATGAAATCAATCAAATGGGACAGATCCAACATTTTTAAACAAAAAAGGGAAAATAGCATTGAAAATATCAGATGTGTTACATATTACACTTAATAAGAATAGTAAACTTTTGAAACTTTGTTGCAATTTTATGCACTAAGAATTCACTGAGTCACAACAGAAAATATTTCTTATGACAGATGCATTTGAAAAAGCAAGAAAGCCACAGATTTGCAGAAAGATTACTTAATGACTGAGGCGAACTGGGGCTCGTCTTATAAACATCACCTGATATTAGGAAAATAGCAGGAACCTTGGAGAAGTTGACCTCTGAGGACCTTTCCAGCTCATGATTAGAATTAACTTAAGGATTGGCTTCAGAAATCAAAGCTAATAATGGAAGAAATTTTGAATTGTATGAAATTGCCATTTTTATGTATCAAAACATTCAGAAATTTGTACTTCTTTGCTAGGTCAAAATAGTAAGGTCAGAAGGGAAAATAATATAGTGAACAGCTGTAGTTGAGATATATAGGTTGAGAAAATTAAAACAAAACAAAACAACAAAAAGTACCATGATAATCTTTTGACCATTGTTAAAAAAATAAAACGAGCAAACACAAAAAGTGAAGAACCTCTACGGATGTGTGGTAGTGGTCTACTTTATACAGGCTTTTTATGAATCATATTTATAAAAATTATATACTAGAAATATAAAATATGATCAGAGCATTATTTTATTGGTGCTATCAAATTACTATTGTTTTTCTACTTTTTAATTTATACAACAGATCACAGTTGTTGTTTTTTTAAATTAAAGTTTATTGGGGTGACAATTGTTAGTCAGTTTGCATAGGTTTCAGGTGTACAATTCTGTAATATATCATCTATAAATCCCATTGTGTGTTCACCAACCCCAGGAGTCAGTTCTCCTTCCATCACCACATATTTGACCCCCTTTACCTTCATCTATCACCCTTTCCCTTAACCCTCTGGTAACCACTAAATTATGTCTGTGTCCTAAACAAATGAAGAAACAAAAACACAGTTGTTGTTGTTTTTTTAAACTAAATTATTCCGTTTTTTGTCCCCTAGTCAGAATTTTTCCCTGCTTTTATGTAAGAATGTTGGTAAATGAGACCTAATAAGACTTTCTAAATTAGAAGTTATAAATGTTGATCTAAGCAAGAAAAATCAAACCTGTCATGGTGTCCTCCTTTCTTTCTTCTTTCCTTTCTTTCTTTCTTTCTTTCTTTCTTTCTTTCTTTCTTCTTCTTTTCTTTCTTTCTTTCTTTCTTTCTTTCTTTCTTCTTTCTTTCTTTCTTTTTTCTTTTCTTTCTTTCTTTCTTTTCTTTTCTTTTTTTTTTTTTTTAAATATTTTAATGCTTTTAAGTGGTTGTGCCCTCCTAAGATGACAACAAACTGTGCATTTTCCATCGTTTTCCTGGCCACACTTCTAACTCCTCCAATGTAGGTATTTCTATTACCTGCTTTAACTCTAAATGCATTCAAGCTCCTCAAACTTTTAAGTTCTTCAAAGAAAGTTATTTTGTTGACAATGAAAAGTCAGTCTCAACATTCATTCCTTAGGCATGCTTTATATGTTTAGTGTTGCTGTCATACATGATGTTTTCAATGCCTAGCTGCTTAAAATTGTCTCAGGAGAGAGGCACACATCTCCTTAACAAGTTTAGAAAAATTAACATATTATAAGAAGTAATCTATTTACTAAAATGGCTTTAACATAGCATGAACTTTAAAAAAATTTAGTGAAAATGACACTAGAAATTGAAAGAAGACCCATTGTGTGGTCTCTAGCACTGTTTTGAAGATTTGCTTTAGATCTAAATAAACAGTGCTTTAGACTTCAAAGGTGGTTAGGATTAGCCTATTCATCTTACTCCTTCTATCCTTCAAGTTTTCTTCCCATTAGAAGAAATGAAACAAATTAGGGCCATAGGGCTTCTGCCACTATTAGAGTTTAATTCAGGAGTTCACTGTACTTTCAATTAGATACCTTCTTGCTTTAATGACAAACATAGCCTCTTCCCCCTAGCTTTCCACCACCAGATAATGGTGAGAAGAATGAGACCAGCAGCTATTATGGCCCTAGAGAACTGACAAAACATTTTCAAACTTGAGACAGACACTGAATTGGTTGTGCGTTTCAGGAGAAGATGCCTTGTCCAGGCCTAATAAATATTTTTACCTGCCAGTAAAAGCATGCAGTTCCCTTTAATTTGTCACAGCTAATGGAACTGTCATCTAACATGAACTTCTAATCAGGCGTGTACAAGCCAGATTTTTTTCTTAAAGTATATTTTCCACTTTTGATCACTTAATAAATATATATTAAGATAGTGCAAGAATATACATATGAAAAAAAAAAAAAGAATATACATATGTTCTTAACATATATCAAGATATTTCACTAAGATCATGTAAACTAAAAATATATGCAGTATAATGTCTTTTTAAAATTTCCCTACGTGCTTACTTTATGTTCTATTTAAAACATGTCATGACTCTAAATTGAAAATTCATCAAGGTTTTCCAATGGCTCAGGTTACTTTTAGCAATTAGTTTGGCCCCATTCTCTACACATATTATCAGTTCTCATATAGTATTAAACTCATTGACGTATGTTTTCATATATTAAAACCAGTAGCTTGTTCTGCAATTCCAGATTTATCATTCTCCTGTCTCAAAAATAAGTTTCAATCATTTTTTGTCTATCCTATAGCCTGACAGCTTATCTGGTAATGTTGAATTGCATTTACTTATATTAAACTTATTTAAAAATAGGTAGCCAGCTTTTCAAAAAAGTATTGATGTTTTATGTGCAGAAAATTTGCCTAATAATTCTAGAATGTTTTGTTCTGTTGCATAAGGTGATGTTACAAACTCTGATTTGTTCACAATCACTCAGGATCACCATTCAGTAGGGACCTTATTTTTTTTTCCTTAGAAGCATAAAAGCAACCTTATTAGAAAGTAGGTTAAAAGATTGGTACATTTAAAATGATCTTAAAAAATTTAGGCTTAAATCCTCAGTAATGTACATTTCCTAGTTCATTAATGCAGAAATACCTCACATAGATTTTAATCTTGGAGTTAATAATAAAGCAATTTTCACTAAAAAATATAAAACTGTAATGGTAGAATCATGATATTGCATTTAGCTCTCCCACAAAAAGTCACTTTATTACTTTCTTTTGACACTTATTTCATTCTGGGATTAATTTTACTATATAAGGGCTTCTTAACTATTCTATTAAATTTCTATTCAGAAGCAATAATATCTAAGAGTGAATAATAGTCATGTAAATCATTATTTCATATTAATGTAAAAGATTTTGTAAGTTCTTATGAATTCTGCTGACATGCACAATTGTGAAAAGGTTATCTCTCCATTCTACAGTGATATGCGCTGGAACAAAGGAACAATTCTAAAAGCATCAGTGGAGTACATCAAGTGGCTACAAAAAGAACAACAGAGAGCCCGAGAATTAGAACACAGACAGAAGAAATTAGAGCAGGCTAACAGGCGGCTTCGACTCAGGATTCAGGTTTTTATAACAATGTTGCCATAAACCACGTAGCTTAAATATGACTAACCCATCATCAGTTTTATTCATTGGTCTCATTTATTTTTTTCTTATTAACAATAATTTTTCCTTCTGAAGGATAATTTTATTACCTTTTAGAAGTTCATGAATTGGGTTGTTTCAATTAGGTTTTGATTAGGAATTTAGGATCAACATGACTTTAAAAATGACTTTAAAAACGAATGACAACACTAACTGCAAAATGCAGAAAATAGAACCAATTTTATACAAACACAAACAATATTATTTCAGCCAAAAAAATAATAAAGTAGAACATTTGTTTCTCTAGATAATATTGGATACTACATTCTCCCTTCCTCCTTTTATTTCTTTAGTAACGTTGCTACGGATTTCATTGCCTCAAGGCATATTGTGATGGTTTATATTAAGTCACTCCTTGTCTGTTCATGTGACACAAAATATCAAAATATGGGTTTTCATAACTCTCAAGATTTTTATGTAAGCATGCTTATTGCCAGGTAAAGTACCTACTTTATTTCCATGAAATGGTCCTACAGTGAGACATTAATCTGGAAGAATAAATGGGAGATTTTGCACTATTTCCAGATGTCTGCATTGTAGTCTGAATCATAATGGGACTGTTACATCTCAGGTATTCCTTTAAAGCACATTGGGAGGAGAAATTTTTTAAAATCTGCATATTATTCTAAGGGTTATTTTTCAGACAATAGAAATACACCAGATGCTATTATTTACAAGAATATTTATAATCTGTATTACTCTTCATTTTGAATAAATTTTAATACCTTGGTTCTATTTCTGATTTATTCTCTAGAGTTAAGTCTACTTTCCAAGTCATTATTTAATTATTCTTGTTTGAAATTGCAGGAACTAGAAATACAGGCTCGTGCTCACGGTCTGCCAACCTTAGCTTCACTTGGCACGGCTGATTTAGGTGCTCATGTCACCAAACCACCGACCCATCTTGAGCAGAATTCAGTGGACTATTGCCAACAACTGACTCTGTCTCAGGGAACAAGCCCTGAGCTCTGTGATCAAGCGATGGCCTTCTCTGATCCTTTGTCACACTTCACAGATTTATCATTTAGTGCTGCTTTGAAAGAGGAACAAAGATTGGATGACATGCTACTGGATGACACAATATCTCCTTTTGGAACAGATCCTCTGCTATCTGCCACTTCCCCTGCAGTTTCCAAAGAGAGCAGTAGGAGAAGTAGTTTTAGCTCAGATGATGGTGATGAGTTATAAAAAATAAACTCGCTCAATTCATCAACTAGGAACCAATTCTATGCTGGTGCTATGCAGTTATATTATGTGTTTTATGTATTGCTTTGGCTTCATTTTTCTGGAAAGAATATATTCATAAAAAACCAAATTGATTAAAAACAACAGAAGAATTAATTCACAGGAAGAAGAAATATGGTGTTGAAGAATTATTGAGGGCTAAAAACATTTTTTTCCTCTTTGACTACAGAGTTCAGATCTACTTAAGTTTGGTTTCCTAGAAAGAGGTACAAACATAAGAAATGGCTCTTCACTTGATGATGTATTATTGGAACTATTGCAAAGAGTAAACCTACTGAAATCTAGAAACCTTTTCTTAGTTATTCACTTCCATCTCCTTCCTATTCAACTCTTAAAACATTACTTTTCCAGAATTAATATCAACACATCTGATGGTTCATTTCTCCACTTTCTCCACTGCCTGGTGGCCATGTTGTCTGAAGTTCAATTTTATATGGGGAAATAATAAAAGGATAGGTTATCTGTCACTTGTAATTGAAAAGTGAATCTACAATAAAGATTAAAAATTTCCACAATAAGATATATGAAATTTATTAAAAATTTTGATTTCTAAAACTAGACTCCGATTTCTTTAGTCAGTTTAATTACACAAATTCTAAAAGCATCTTTATATATTTATGAACACATGCTCTGTTCAGAAAAAGGAACACATTGAATATTTTCCTCAAGAATATGGACTAGAATTTTAAACATACCCCTACACACATGCACACAATGCAGGTAGAATGTGTTCTTTTTTCTAATTCCTTGACTCTTCTGATTTTCTATTCTGCATCAGAAATCACATTCCAAATTCTCTTTCTTCATCAAGATGTGATGTTAGATAATCAAGGTAAGCAAATTAACTATAAAATAACCTGCTAGGACAATTGGTCAGGTTTTTAAAAACTGTGTACAATATTGGATGTCAATTAATTAGTTATTGAAATAGTTTTGCTCCAACTTGACAGAATATTGAAAATTGGACTGCCAACTGACAAAACAATTCATAAAACAGAAACTTTTATTACATTCAGCTCTGAGTTAAAATTCTCTTCCCATAAGTGCTTAGAGTACACTACGATTTTTTTGTTGGCTTTGTTAGCATTTATTAAAAATATTTATATTTATGGTACTTCACTCAAATTTTCTCTTTTGAGCTTGTTTTAGGATTGGGAGTTGCTCTCTGCTGGCTCTCCATGAGTGGTCCTTTCATCAATGAGTATTTATGGAGCGATATTCAAAATTGCCGTAGGTCTTGTGAAAATGTCAAACAAACAAGCCAGATATGGTCTTACTCCTTGGGGAGTTAACAAGACTACATGAGAAACAAAGCAAAAGATAAAAACCATATAGAATTAAAGTCTATGTGCAGCAACATAAGGTATAAATACAGAAAATCAGAGAAAATGAAAATGCACGAGGTTTGGAGAATCACAAAAATCTATAGGAAGAGCAGAATTTGACTTCTTTGACAATTTTAAATTGGGTGAAAGGAATGGAAGATAGAGGAATAATATCAACTAAATGATAAAAACGAGAATAAGTTGGGACATGTCTTAATGGGACGTTCATTAGAAATAGAACATTCATCTGGCAGTCCTGGAAGATGCCTGTTGGGGAGTTCTGGAAAATAATATTGGCAACAGGCTGTGAAAGCCCTTGAACACTAGGATGAAATGACATAGTAGAAATAGAATGTTTTATTAGGAGAGAGAAGCCTAAAAGTTAAAATGCTTCTGTATATTACTAACATTACTGAGACATAATTTTTAATGAATATTAACTTGGTGATAAATTTTTCAGAGTGTTTTAAGTATTACTCATATGGAAAATACATCATCACAAAATATGAGACTAATGCTGATGAAAGTGGGAAAATACTCAATTTTTATGGTATAATAATTCTCTCAGGCTTAGCTTATAGCCTTAGCTTGGAGTTTGGAGAATTAAAATAATTTTCATTGTTTGACATGGAAAAAATAATTCTTAATTTATAGGAATAGTCATTAAAACCAGATAGATAAATTCACCTGTAATATGTCATGTGTAAAAGAGCAATAAGATATACTTCCTCAAGAATTTTCAGGAGAACATTATATACGTTTAACTTTCTAGAAAAATTCCACTTTACTACCTGAGTTGACAATTTAACTTAACATTACAAATTATAGAGCAGGAATGTAATTTTGGATCTATGAAAAACACATCATTCTGGGTAGGGGCTAATTTCAGTTTTCATATTATCAATTCTCTTTTCTTCATATGCTGAGAGGACTTGCACTGATGATGTCATTACTCTGTCTTCATTTTCCACTCTGTTAAAATATTACAATCCAGGTCTGAAACCCGTTCCTTATATTCTTAGCTAATTGTAAGAACTTGACATAGGATGGTAGAGTCGGGACAAAAGAGATCTAGAAAGGGAACTAAGTATTTCTTGTTATTCTCATAATAGTTATAAGGGGATTGTATTAGGTTGGTGCAAAAGTGATTGCATTTTGCAATTGTTTTTAACATTTTAAAATGCAATTACTTTTGCACCAACCTAATAAAATTGGTCATAAATTTTTAAAGAGTAAAGAGTGGTGCTGTGTCACAAAAGTTACAGACCCTCTCCCCAGAAAAATACAGAATTGTATATACAGTCAAAAACTTGTATGCACCAAGAGGTGTCAGGGACTTCCTGAATATCTCCTTGGATCCCAGGTGAAGAATTCCTGCATCGGGTCTGTTACTTTAATAGATAGAATTGTAGCGATGAGATAAATGTGTAGTTGATGTTACATATAACAATGGAGGAGGGAGCCCTAGTTATCTCAATGCCATTATCCTAACTTCAATGGTGATGAGGTTGCATAGGAAAATGAAAGTGTACCAAACACTAGGCTCTTCAATAAAGAAGTTGTTCACTTGTTCACTTATAAAATAGTCCCTTTCAAACACCCCCTTTATATATATATATATTTAATACACTTTATTCCTTTCTAAAAATGTCTAAACATTTTTGACACCCTCTATATACCGTATGTGTGTGTGTGTGTGTGTGTGTGTGTGTGTATACATATATATATATGCGCTTCTGGCTACATATTTATGTCATATATTTATGGAGCAGTTTCTCTGTGACTATTGGATGTTGTAAACATCTGACAATAACATTTTAAAATGATATTCCATCTAATATTTTTCTCTGTATTAGCATATTGGCTACTTTTTCCTAGAGTCACATTAAGCAAACTTACCTATTCCCAATTATCTTAAGATAACAAGGGCCACCTATGAGTAGATATAGATCTTCATAGTTTTTTCTTTGTATTCTTCTCAAACTTTTCCCATAACTGAAGAATATATAAACAGACCATATTTCCTCAGTTTATAGACATGATATCAATACTTATCGCTTTCTTTCTGTGGGTATAAAAGCTCTAAGTAATAAATAGCCAGTTGAGCTGAGGACATTGAGAAATAGCCTTCCTCCTTTTTTAGCTCATTTTTTTCCACTCACATGACTGTAAATAAAATATTTAATAGCTCTTATTTTTTAAAAATTAGACACAATGAGTTTCTTGATTTGGTGTGCTCACTTACCTTTATGTCAGTGGAGAAGTTAGATTTCACAATGTAAAAGAGAATACATTTTTCCTTTGTTTTGATAGTTTGATATTGGTATATTCTTGGACTTCAAGGTAATATGAAAATACTTCATGCTATTCTGATATTGTGAAATTTGATATTCAAATAAATAAATGGTATAACTGAGTGATTCAGTGTTTGTACAGTATATCTAGGCTGATGATGTCTAAGATGTAGATGAAAACTGGAATCAACTAAGCATTTTGCTGTGTTATTAGCATCAGGTCAACAACCTGGGTTTCTTGAAAACACCTGAAGGATTAACTTTTGCTTTAGTATTGATAGTGGCACTGCCTGTGTGCTCCGTGGAATTACACTATTTGCCACCCCAGTGCCATGCATTTTGAAAAGTATGACAATTTGAGTTAGTGTAAGTTATACATAAAGAAATTTCATTATATTTACTTAATAAATACTAAACATATTTAGAGTGTTGCTGATATAATGTATGATATGAACTTCCTGTAATCATCATTCATTGAATTATGAATATTTTATCATTTGTATGATTTTAAATTTGTAAACAAAGAAATTATTCAAAAATGATCAAAATAGTTTTAAAAGTTTTTTCTGTTCTACATTTTTCTGTGAGGTTCATAGAGAATTTGAGTGTATAAGAAATTATCAGAAAACAGTTATTTTTATTTTTAAAAACTTCCACTGGATTCAACCAATTCAATGATGAAATACTACTATCTGCTGCTTTATACATAAAGGGAACTTTTTATCTTCTTGTGAACAGATTTGTGTATGTATTTCTACATATCCAAATGATTTCTATTGTGCTTTCTATTGATGAAATCCTTAGTAAAATGTATTTTTCCACATTTATCCAGTAGTCTTCAAGAATAAAGAACAAATACTTTTTATTTTGCAATGCTACCTCTCTCATTCCTGCACTACCATTTTATTTTAAAAATTCTATATTTTCAATTTTTCTTTTCCACAGAAATAAATTTTATTTGTGTGTTATTTAAAGCTGGTGGTTATATATAACAAACAAGATAGAAAATATGCAAAGGAAAGGGGAGACTGTACTTTGCTGAAAAAATTATTTATAATCAGGAAGTTACATATTATGCTTTAATATATGACTACTAAAGTTTAAAACCTAAGTAAATTCAGGATCTTATTTAATAGCATTGCAATTGCTTATGGCATACAAGGCTAAAATTAATTCAACTATTTAATCTTAATAATAACAATGTAGTTTAAAATCTTTGACTTTAATAGTATTTTTATAAATATATATATGAATAGCTGAAGTAATATTCCTATAATTTAATCTAACATTGGTTAAATCAAGAAAACATTGTTAGTGTAATAAGGCTGTAGAATTTATAATTATTGCTATTTTTCATTTTTAATAACAAAGTAATGTATCTTATTTTCTAATATATATATGAATCTTTGTATGTGTACTTTTTAAAATATACCACTATTTTCTTTGCTTATGTTCAATGTAGAATTATTGAATGTTTTCACATACTTTTTGTGATGCCTTAGTATATAGACCATGCTGGAAAACGCGGAGTGGGGGCCAATCATCTGAAGGATAGTTAACAGCCACGAGACTTCACAACCGACAACTGCTCACCACATAACCCACTCTGAAAACGATGATCCACTATTTCCCTGTTAATGAAAATAACTGTTACATTCTTTAATATAGTCTCCTGCCATCTGTTTCTCCATGCTGTTATGGTTTTGATTTATGGAAAATATTTATCAAAATGTTGCAAAATTGCTAACAGGCATAATTGTAGCAGTGAAGTCACTAAGAAACTCTGCAAATCTTTTAATATACTACATGGTCCCCAGACAATCTAGGATAAATAGAATACTGTATTTTAATATGTAAAACATTTTAAAGCTGCTAATTGGTATTGACTAGACATATCCCTTGATAATGAAATGAAAAAGGATTTCAGTTAAATGTTAAGACTTTCTAATATTTAATACCATGTTTATGAATATTTTTCTACAGACTTCTTCAAAATTAATAAAACAGTACAGCTCTGAGTTGACTATAAAAGATGGTATTGCTTTTTAAAAAAGTTATAACAATTTTCTTAAAGCATTATCAGTACCAAAAAATTACTAACCAACATAATTTCTGTGTGGAAAGGAATAACCAATTTAATATAGATAAAAATAAGTCAGATTGATTTTTCTGACACTATTCAGATTGAAAAGATGGATGACTGAACGGATTTTATACTTAATTATTTATTGTGTGTCTATGTACATTGTGTATTTGAGTATAGACACGTGTGCCCATGTGGGAGCTTATAAAATGGTTTTTTAATTTCTGATATTAGAAGGTCTCTAAATGTAAGAATATGTTATTCTTTATTCGAACCTATGCCTAGGCATCATTTCAAGCTATCCCTAAATCTCTTCTGTTTGAAACACAAACACACACACACACACACACACACACACACACACACACACCTTAGATTAGTCAAAAATATGGAAAAGATAAAATTGTAACAGGTTTTAATATTTTTGTTAAAATAAGTGATATATGCAGCTATAAAACATTTAGTTATAACACAGCATTGATTTTATTGACTGTCAGAAGGAATATTAAAACCCACCTAAAAGGTTGTTATTATTATTAACACCTGCAGAGTTCTAGCTATGGTGGTTAAGGGGTAAAATACAGTAAGGCTCACTGGGTAAATAATGGATACCCATCATGTTAAATATATATCATTTTCATTAATTGACACCATAAGACAAGAGTACAACATTCTAGATGGTGATGATTTTGATAAGATTGACCACATTCTGGTTAAGTATATAATTCACGATATAAGAAAAAAGTGCCTGCAGGCTATTGTTCCTAGCATGGATTAAAATTTACATATTGCTTCTCCTTATGTCAAAACATCTGGTGCCTGCAAATGCTAACATATCCTTAAAAAGTTTCACAAGCTGGGAAAAGTGGATTGGAAACATTGCATGTGAATCATTCAAGCATTATAATAGAATAAGAGCTATGTTCAGAAAAAATTGAATTGCTGCAAACAATACTGTAGTCGAGATTATATTTATCTGTTTACACAAGTGAAAGGTAATGCTGTATATATCTGTGGAGAAAAATAACGTTTGGGTTATATGGTTATCTCTTGAAAAATACTTTTGTATAATTATAGGGAACAAGTAGTCCCCTAAATCCTTCAGGATTTTACAATCACTCTATGTTCAAAGAAGTATATAGTTGTATAAAACCCATTCCGATATTCCTAAGGACTGGAAGAAAGGGATACCTGACTCTTTATTCATTCTGGAATTAAATTCCTATTTATTCATTGGTAAATATAAAAGTAGATTCGACCTTTTCTACATGGGTCCCAAAATTAATAAAGATAGTCAGTCCTTGCAACTTCTATCCTAATCTTGCCTTCTGTTCTTTAATCTAACAAGGCTATTTCAATATTTTCCTGTTTTAAGGCTTTTCCTCACCATCCCGGTCAACAGCTATCATCATCATGGTCCCTGGTGGCCACGCAGCTAGCTGCTTTAATTCTATTTTTGTATTGCTGTGTTTTATAGCCATGCATAGATTATCTTCCTCACTAGATGGGTGGGCACTGGAAGCCAACATTATACCTTAGCTTTCTCTATATCCCTCACAACCTAACAGTGTCTTGCTTACCGTGCTGTTTCCTTAAAAAATGATGACGTGATGGTTAATTGTAGGTAAGGGAAGTGTGAGGTGGCAAATTCTTCAGACAATGAGATGGTGCTCACCCAAGGCTGTGACCATTTATTGCAATGCACCTCTTCCAGTCTTTCTTTGTTACCTCTTTTAATTGAAGTGAGTATTTGTGTTTTCTTTTGGCTTATCTAAGTAAAAATAATATCGAATGTTGCAACACTGGATGTAGAGAAGTCTTCTACTCTAGAATGTGTCCATTAATTCGTTCACCGTTTCATTAATAAGTATCCCCCAAAGAACAATGTTCGTTGCTGAGGGGAATATAAAAGATGATCTTTCAATAGAGTGCGGTAAGTGCTATCCTGGCAGAACTAAGGGTGGCATGGAAGCCCAAATGAGGGCATCTGGACTAGTCTCAGGGAAATTGAGACCTAAGGCAGAGGAAGGGCTAGCCTGGTGCAAGATGGGAGGTGAGAGAGAGCAGGCAGAGGATTCTTCAAGCAGAGGCAACCAGTGGATTTACTATTACTAATTCAGAAGGCTCAGCAATGCTTTTAGTACATGGAATGCAACTCTTTGGGGTCAGAAATTTAGATTAGGGAAGACAAGGGCTACCAGATTAAAACATATTTTAAAGTCTTACTAATTAAAACTCTGCGATATGGGACATGAATGAACAGTCCAATGGACAGAAATAAGCCTAAATACATGTTGGAATTAAACAAAGGAGAACTGCAAACCAGTTCGATAAATGGTGTCGGAGTTATTATATACCAAATGCCACCTATGTGAGAATTATGGTACATCCATAAAATGGAATACTATGATCCCTGAAATGAGAAATGAAGGGAAAAAGAACTCTGTGTTCTGACATGGAAAGTTCTCTGTAGACAGTGTTTTACTTAGTAATATATGGTTTTACTTAGTAATATATGGTATTGAGTTGCATATATAGAAGAGTCTCTTTTGGGTGATAAGGAAAGATAGGAATATGTATTAGGTTGGTGCAAAAGTAATTGTGGTTTAAAAGAATAAAAATAATTGCAAAAACTGCAATTACTTTTGCACCAACCTAATACTTATATTTGATATATATATGCAAAAATAAACCATTGACAGATATACAAAAACCTAATAACTATATTAAAGAGGGAGCAGACATGAGAATATTTTCACTAAATAGCTTTTTGTTCTTTTAAAAATTTTTGAAGCATATAAATGTTTTATTTATTCAAATAAACAAAATTTAAATGCATGGTTTATACTGCAGTCCTCCCTTATTCAGTTTCGCTTTTTGCAGTTTCGGTTACCTGCAGTCAATCATCGTCAAAAATATTATATGGAAACTTCCAGAAATAAACGATTCATAAGTTTTAAATTGTACACTCTTCTGAGTAGGTGATGGATCTCGCATCGGCCAGCTCCATCTGACCCAGAAGTGAAGCATTCCTTTCCTGGCATCTCCATGCTGTGTATGTTCCTGCAGTCAGTCACTTAGCAGCCGTCTCAGATATCAGATCTACTGTCACAGTACGGCAGCGCTTCTGTTCATGGCACCCCTATTTTACTTAATGATGGCCCCAAAGCTCCAGTACGGATGCTGGCAGTTTGGTAATGCCAAAGAGAAGACGTATCGTGCTTCCTTTAAGTGAAAAGATTAAGGCTCTCAGCTTAATAAAGTATTTTATCATCTCATACCATCATCATGAGAAGAAGTGTGGGTACAATATGATATTTTGAAAGAGAGATCACATTCATATAACTTTTATTACAGTATATTGTTCTAATTGTCACATGTACTATTAGTTAATGCTGTTAATCTCTTACTGGGCCTAATTTGTAAATTAAACTGGTTCACAGGTATCGTATATATGTACAGGAAAGAACATAGTATATCTAGGGTTCAGAACTGTTTGTGGTTTCAGGCGTCCTCAGGAGGTCTTGGGATGTGTCCTCAGCACATAGGGAGGACTACTGTATTAATAGTTTATTGCTCCAGTTTTATTGTTCAATTCTCTTCTTTCACTCATAGTACTTTCTGCCATCTTGGCTTTCAAGTCACTGCAGCCAGTGACAGTTCTAATTTCCATGTTTGAAGACAAGAAAGGCAGAAGAAGCAAATAAAAGTAGAATTTTTGCATTTATTTTTTTTCTGAGGATTAGAATTAAGTAGGTCTCCCCCCGATACAAACATTACCTTTAGGAGCCCTGTGGTGGGCAGAATGATGTACCCCCCCCCACCACCAAAGAGTCCATATCCTAATCCCTGGAGCCTGGGATTACCTTACATGGCAAATGGGACTTTGTGAACGTGGTTAAATTAAGTATCTTATTTGAGAGATTATACATGTGGGCACAATCTAATTCTATGTGTGCTTAAAGAGACAGAGCCTTTTTGTCTGTGGTCAGAAAGATTTGTGACTTCAGGATTCAAGATAGCCAATACTGTACTCAATGGAGACAGGAGAAGTTGTGTAACTTGTCACAATCACAGAACTAGACTTAACATTATAATCCCAGGTCAACTAATCTCAGATCAGTGTGTTGTTACCCAGATTGTAAGACCCCTTTCTAGCCACAAAAGTAGCTGATACATTTGCAATACATTTATTTCTTCAACAAAGGTTTATGGGAAGAATTAGTCCTTAGAATTTAATCAGTAGATGAAGAAGTACACAGTAAAGAATTAGTTCAAGATTTTACACCTTAAAGATGAGAAAAATCATAATACCTGTATAGACTAGGGCTTGAAACTCATCCCGTTTAGAATGGTGTGGGTGACGTGGTTTATCAGAGGGTACAGTGGCATAGCGATAATTCTGTAGACTACTGAAGAGAGCATCAAGGAGATGCACACCACTTATAGTAGATTTGGTAGTCAAACCCAGGAGAAAAGTGGGGTCTCAGAAAGGCGCTGACAGAAAAAGGATGATACAGGGGTTAAGAATAAAATGAGTAAAAGAGGAGGGAGAAAGAAAACAAGGGAAGAAAAAAAGAAAGGAAGTAAAAAGGGGGAGAAGAAGGAACAGGATGAAAAAGAAGAGGACGAAGATAAATCACCTCACTGTAAAAATTCTGGATTTTTTTTTTTTGATTACTCATAAAAAGGAAAGGAAGAAAGTTGAAGTTTTGAATGACATTTTTTGCTTTTCAAATTGTATTCTTCACTCTAGAGCCTATTGTTATTAGCCACTCTTTAGAAGTAACCCCACTCACTGTGGTATTTTTCCAGATAGATCATATTCATTTAGCTGATAAGAAAATGCAAAAGGTCTCAAAGACTTTCAGATTAGATTCTAATAAAATATTTGAGATATTTGTAATATTTGAAAGCCTCACAGTATTTGCAATCAGACAAAGTTAAAGTCTCTGCTCTGCAGTTTAAGAGCTGCGTAACCTTGCATAACCATGAGGATTCACTTAACCTCTCTGTGCATCAGTTTCTTCAGGTGTAAAACGTGAACGAATTTAATAAGCACCATATTGTTAGTGGGGATTAAATGAGAGAATGTGCGTAAAGAATTTAGCACAATCCCTTACGTATGTTTAGATAGCACCTACTATATATAGCTAGAGTAACTATTATGAAAATCAAGGTGCTTCTCTCTATCGTTGTTTCCTAACAAATATGAGGTGTGATTAAAAAAAACACAGTGAATGTTTAAATTTTTTAAAAAAATTATTACAGTAAAAAACACATTGCCATTTATTGCCCTCAAAATACTCCCCCTTGCTTTGAACACACTTATCTCATCATTCTTGCCACTTTCTGAAGGCGTTCTGGAAGTCCTCTTTCGTGAGTGTCTTCAGTTACATTGTCATGGCCGCCTCGATGTCCTGAATCAGTTTGACTTTAGTGAAGAACCAGAAGTCACATGGTACCAGATCCAGTGAATAAGGTGGATGAGGACACACCGTAATGTTTCTATGTGACAGAAATCGCCATACCAGAAGTGATGCGGGACATGGAGTGATGTCATGATGGAGGATGATTTACGGCACACTTTAAAACACACCTTCTCTCACACCTGACTGACTGCACTGAACAAGTTGAAAGTTGTCACACACGTTACTAAGGTTTGACGCACTGCTTTGGTATTAAAGATCTCTGCCTTTCCCTTGGATGGCACTTGGCAGCAGCATTTACTGTAGTTTGTGATCACACCTTGTATGTATTTATTTAATTTTCAGGTAATATATTTGGTGGCATACTATTATAGTTTCTATTATACATCCCAGCATTTCTTCCCGTCTATCTATCCATTCATCTAATTCATTCATCAAACAACTTCCTTATTACAGAAAGAATTTAAAGTGTGTAGGATTATACCATTTTCAAGGTGCTTTCCCATACAATAGCTCATTTATACATTGTGTGTATCCAAAATCTCAGCATAAAAGTGATGAATGACTGGCCTTAGATCACATAACCTAGATCACAGCTTCTCATTCTAAGTTATTTGCCCTTTTTATCACAAAAGGTAGTGTTGGTACTTTGTTAGCAATTATAATAGACATGAAGACATTGTAGTAAATAAGATCAAGACCCAGCCAGCATTAGCTTAGATTTAAATAGGGAATAATAGTAAAAATTATTTTAAAGAAATGATATAATGCTCTGAAGTACTATTAGTCCTATGAAGAAAACAAAGGATGATAATAAGACAGTGATGAGAGTGGAGATGTATGATTTGAACAGGTGATTGGTGACAGCATCACAGACTAGGTGACATTTGACAGGGATCACAGAGCTATAAATGTACAAGCTGCACGAAGGACCAGGCCAGGTAGAAGAGAGAACAAATGTTTAGAAAGTCTCACTGTGGAAACAACTTCATCTGTCTGAGTAATAGAAAGGGCAGTATGCTGTACTGTAGAGAAACAGGAAGAATTATTAGAAGATGTCACTATAGAAACAGGTGGAATTTTCTAGTTCTGCAGATATCACCTGTATATCTTCTTGCTACAGCTTAATCTTCCAAACTAGTCTCATAAGAGGTCATGTCTGTTTGGATTTACTTGTGGGCTAGAATTATGGCCATATGTATCCGGCAATATCTCACTGTTTATTCCCCAAATGTACGAAGACTAGATTATTACCAGTTAGGATATAAGAGATGACTCAAGAGTATTAGAAGGCACTTACCACAAATATGTCAAAAGGATACCCCAAAACATTTGAGTGCTGGCAGCAGCATTGAATGTCTTCTGCAGCGGTAGAGTCCTGCCCTCCCCCAGGGGAAGCAGGTGTGTCCATTTGGTAGAACTTCCATCCCGAGTTGCAAGCATCGGTTCTTGCAGTCGGGACTGATTCAGGCAACCCAGGAGCACAATTGGTCCATGGCTTTTCCTCGGCAACACAATTCGTTCAAGAATGGTAAAGCTCAGGAAGCTCAGGATCTTTGTTTATAGTTTTGCAAAGTGATTTGCTTGCCATCTCTCCATGTTTGTGAACAGGGCGGCACGTGGGACCAGTTAATGCTGGCGGCCATCGCGTCACCTGGCAGGAAAGTCAGCCTGAGGACAAAGCTGACTTGACATATGTGGGGAAGGAGGAGGTCAGAAAAACACTACTGGAGTGCTAGCGGAGTCCCACGCAACACTGCCCTACCACGTGTCGTTTTAAGTTCTGTGGTTAAAAACATCTCCTTCAATGTTTCAACCTGTTTGGGTGGGAAATTCTGTGCTTGGCAAGTGAAAACAGCTAATACACGCACCAGAATAGAGGAAGCTCACCTTCTGACAGACGTAGCCGAGTGTACGTCCGGGTCACCTGCGGAGCTGCAGAGCGGGAGTCCCACGTGTTGATGTTTAAGGTGGGAGCACGAGAGCCAGGGACTCTCCATTCGAGCTCGCGGGCATCTCGGAATCGTTCACATGTTGAGATCTCCGGTTTCCATGTCTGGGACTCGTAACGAATGCACCATATTCCTTAACTTGAGACCCGTGCTTGAGAAAATTAGGTGTCAGAGAGACTGCTCTTCTTCCTTTTAAAACACAACAGAACTTGGTCACACTTCTTTTTTGCATCCCCCCTTAATCTGAGTAGATTCTTTCTCCTATTGGTGAAAATAACTTGATGTATGTCATTTAAAAAGTTGCTCACTTGATATTCATGGACTTACAAGGAATTCTGAATGAATCATGAACAGGATCACTGTGAAAATATAGCTTCTTCCATTTATTCATTCATCAAACATCTCATGATTTCCTGCCAGGTGTCTGATATTTGAATTCCATCGCGGTTGACAGAAATAAAAAAGCAAAAACAAACAAACAAGAAACAGGAGAGTTTCCATCCTTAAAGAACTCATTGGTGGAGAAGAGGAACCAGCAGACCCACGACTGCACACAGGATGCCCAAGGAACTGGACAGGAGATCAGAGAGGGTTTTTGACGAAAGTTGCTCTTGCCCTGAACCTATGATAGGTGCCGCTATTCCAAAGCACTGTAAGCAGTTTCTTAAAGTTTTTAGTAAATTATTTATTTTTTTTTAAAGGAAATTAGAGTTTATCATTTTTAAAAAGCGTTAATAGTTAAATATATAAAAAATAATATAAACAATATATGAAAAGAGAAATATGCAATTATACATTAGTCCTAACTTCTAAAATAATATACAAATATGACGTATTAGTCAAAATATATACAATAAAATGTAGGTATGAACACTCATATTCCCACCGTGTAAAGAAAGATTTATCTTAATAATTTTATTCTACCTTCATCAAGTCTGTTGATGTGTGTATGTATGTTCATGCATGTGTATGCAGGTGTGTAATGTGTGACTCTGTACATAACATGTATACAATTGGTATTTGCAAAAAATAAGATCACATTATAGTTTACTTTTTTCACATACTGTGTTGGAGTTATCTTGTTCTCATGGAATTCTTCTACATTGTTACAATGGCTTCATAAGAATATATTGTGAAGATGTAACTGATTTGATTTAATATCTCCCATTGATAGACTTCAAATTTTTACTTTTAGAGAAGATGAATGAATCTACCCATATGTGTGTCTCCTAGTATACATCCTAGTATACATGTGGAACTTTTTCTCTAGGAGATTTATATATATATATATATTATGGGGTAATGCCCCCCCCAAGTAGGAGAATTACTTTATATGTGTAGTTGAAGCATTTGACCATTCCCTGTGGCCACACATCAACAACACTAGGTTTTATCATGTTTTATTATGTTTTTTTTTCAGTTTTATGGGCTAAAATGTTATTAGTTTGCCTTATTTCACATTTCACTGACTACTACTAAGAATAAATTAAAAAAAATATTTTTGGCCCTTTGGCCTTCTTTCTATCCTTTGCCTTTCTGTTGTGTTGTTTGTTATCTGAAGATATTTTTAAATGGATTACAAGGATTCTAAATATATTTGGGATGATAATTCTTTGTTGGTTATACCTTTGTAGATTTGTTTTGGTATCCAGTGGCTTGTTTGGGTTTTTGTTTGTTAGTTTGTTTGTTTGTTTTTAGTTTTGTTGATGATACTTCCTTTAAAACAAATTTCAAACTTGGTCATAGTCAAATTTTTCAATCATCCTTTCTGAGTTGTATTTTATATATCTTATCTCGGAAACTTTTTGTACTCCTGTTAAAGATATTCCATATATTATCTTATAATGGTTTAACATTTAAATTTACACATTTGAAGCAAATTCTTTTGGAGCTGATTCTTGTATATATTATAAGGCAGTGATAAAGTTTTTTTTTATTTAACTAACCCTAATATCATTTATCAAATAATCTCTTCTTTCTAAATTGATTGTAATGTACCATGTTATGATATATACATGGGCATTTTTACTGTGTTTTCTCCACTTTGTTTTTCTCTTAAATATATGTTTGCCAGTTCCATACTGCTTTACTGCTCTAGTTTTGTAATAAGCATTAACATACAGGAGAGTATGTTCTTATTCCCTTCCCTCAGGATTTTCTTTGCTGTCTTCACGTGAATATGAAAAAATTGTTTTCTAGCTCTGAATCATGTACATATTTTTATTAAAATTGCATTTAATTTAAATGTTAATTTGGGGAAATTTATATCTTTAATATGTCAAGCCTTTCTATTTTTGGCAAGTTTTTGTGCCTAACAGTATTTTGTACTTTTTTCCTAGTATCTTGCACATCTTTTATTAGATTTATACCTATTCTTAAACTTTTTCCTCCATTAGAGATGCAGTTTTTTACATTAAAATTTTTCTATGCTTACATTTGGGGTAGGGGAGAGCTATTGATATTTGTATTTGAAGGAAAATGTCCATTTTATCTAGGTTTTCTAAGTTGTTAGCACCCAGTTATTCATTGTATTCCCTTATAATCCATTTTATTTTTATGAGATTGTTAGTGACTTTTCTTTTTGTTCCTGATTTTAGTAATTTGAGTCTTTTCTCTTTTTTATCTTGGTCATTCTAGGCAAGTGATCTTTGTATATCAACATTTAACCCAGAAAACTTGCTGGATTTTGTGTGTGTGTGTGTGTGTGTGTGTGTGTGTGTGTGTGTATTAGTTATAATAATGCATTTGTAGATGTTCTTGGATTTTCTATATAGGCAATCTCTGAAAACCTTTTTTCTTGCTTTGCAATGATTATATCTTTTAGCTCATTTTACAAGTATCAGTTATTGGTTTCTATCACTGGTACAGTGTTAAAGTAGCAATGATGGGGCTACTTGATTTCAGTGCTGTCAATAAAAATTATACTTTCAGAAAAAAGTATCAAAATTGGAAAAATGCAGAAGAGAAAACGGGGTGTTTTTCCATTGCTTGTAACTTTGATCGACTTTCTATTGACTAAATGGTTTTACAACTCTGAAGGGATATTTGTGAACTGGCAGAGAATTAATTGCAATGTAAATTATTCATGTATTAGAGAAAAGCAAATGATCCTTGTCCATAGCAATGCAAACGAATTTTTTTCTGGTAGTCATACAATTGACTTTGATACAAGTTTATTTTATGTTTGTATGAGAGTTATGTTTTAACTTTTTAAAACTATGTTTTAGCAATGGAAACTTTTATACATTTTTAGCAATAAATATAAAGTTTGCTTGTATTGTTTGTATTGGTCTAAGGAAGTTCAATCTATTGATATTTGTGGGGAAGGGTGGAGGCATTTGTCTTTAGGTCTTTTTTGTTTGCTTTTTTTTCAGTTTAGTTTAGTTTTTCCTTTCGTTTTATTTTATGCATAAAGATATCCAGTTTTTCCAGTACCATTTTTGAAAATACTGATTTGTCTTTGCACCTTATTGAAAATAAATTGTCCATATATTTGCAGGTGCATTTCTAGACTCTATTCTGTTCCACTGACCTCTTCAATTAATTTACATCAGTACCACCTTGTCTGTATTACTGTACCTTTATAATATGTCTTGAAAGCACAGTGTGGGTTGAAGAACTTTTTTCATCTTTGTTCAAGATCCTTTACATTTCCATATGAATTTTAGAATCAGTTTGTCAGTTTTTGCAAATAGACAGCTGAAATTTTCATTGGGATTGTTTTGAATTTATAAATCAATTTTTGGAGAAATGGCATGTTAATAATATTGAGTCTTTGGACTCATGAAAATGGTATTGTCTCCATTTATTTAGGTCCCCTTTAATTTCTCTCAGTTTTATATTTTTCAATATATAAATATTACACATATTTTGTCATATTGATTCCCAAGTATTTCGTATTTTGATGCTATTGTGAATGGTATTTTTTCTTTCAACTTCTGATTTTTGTTTCCAATATATAGAAATAATAATATTTGTAAATTTGTGTTGTATCATACAACCTTCGTAATCTCATTAGTAGCTTATTTTGTACAGTCCCTTAGATTTTCTAGATAAATAATTATGTTGTTTGTGAATAAAGATAGTTTTACTTATCATTTTCCAATGTGGATCCCTTTTATTTCTTTTTCTGGCCTTACTGGTTCATTGGCCAGAACTCACAGTGGAAACTGAATAAGTTGTGAGAGTATATTGTTTAGCAATCTTGTATGTCCCTGGTTTTTTGAGGAGAAAAGGTTAGTATTTAACTATTAATATGTTTACTAGAGGTATTTCATAGATGCCCTTTTTCAGATTGTGGAAAGTTCCCTCTGTACTAATAATCCATTGCTACATTACAAATTACACCAAAACTTAATGGTTTAAAACAACATTTGTTATTCCACAGCTTCTATGGGTCAGGAATCCAGATGTGATTTAGCAGTATTTTTTGACTCTGAGCTTCTACAGAGGCTGCAGTCATCTCAAGGTTCAACTGCGAAAGAGCCACTTCCTAACTCTCTCATCTGGATGTTTGTTTTGGAATGTAATTGAGTTACTTGGAAACACTTTGATCATTTTGAGTCTTACTTTATAGTTTTTGAGAGTCTGGAGCAATGCTCAATCTAAGGCTAAATATTCCCCACTGAGCCAAGATCTTCCTAAATTCTTCACACAAACATTGTGATGAATGAGTTTTTTTCCAATCTGTTCCATAAAGCAGAGAGGGTCAACAGAAATTAAAGTTTGGACCTTGTTATAGTGTAGAGTCCTTGGTAGACATCTGAGGCATTTAGCTGAGAAAGTCTATTCCCTTAGGAATAAGGATTATGCCTTAAAGGTAATGGATCTGCCTTCGCGTAATAGCCTACCTGAATCATACCCACTTTAACAAAGCCAAAAGCCCTCCTGTTATGGGTGAGCCTTGATTGCTTTTGGCACATCTGTGAGTGGCACTGACTCTCAGGCTGACTGGCTGTGGGGTTTTGGCACACCCACTGCTTATGGGCTGCTTACCTGACTGAGTGGGATTCGCCACAGAGGGCTCTGGTGCCTGTTGAGAACTCCCTTTGTGTGTGCCACTAGTTGGGCTAATTGGGCGATGCTGTGCTGTGGTCTGAAGCCAACCTCCAAGTATGTTGGTTCTGGGGCCTCTTGAGAGAGGCTGTGGTGCAGGCCCAGGTTACCCACTGCCTGTGACCAGACAGGGACTATGTGGTAAGAGATACAAAGCTATCCATGGTTGTTCGCTGCTTGTGCTAAACCTAGAGTCGCATGAAAGAGGCCATGCTGCAAACTGAGGACATCTGCTACCAGTACCTGACCTGGGGTAGCTCCATAAAATTCCAGGACACCCTGAGGCCTGCTGCCACTTGCTGGCTCCTATAAGGTTAAGATGCTGTGTTATGCAAGTTGGGTGAGGCAGGGTCTCAGGGAGTTACTAGATTGGGAAGAGTTGTGCTTACCAGGTTAATGTAAATTCTGGTTTGCTGCCCCGTGCTGAGCCTGGAGTTGCTCAGCAAAAGTCTCAGAGCATACCGGGCCAGTCACTGACCCCCTGTCAGACTCGGATAGTTTTTCAAGAGTACAATGTTGGTGGGCTGGCTGCTCTTGGAGAAAGTGCCTCCAGCATTGGTGGAATTGAGTGGGGTGGGGTCCCAGTGAATCTGAAGGTTGAAGTGCGTGGAGCTCATCAGGCCAATCAGATTCAGATTTGGCCATGTGGGGGCGGGCTCAACACAGGAAAGATGGTGTGCGCCTGCCGGCTGCAAAGCAGAAGGACCTCACACGGGGAAAATGCCGACCATCCTCTAGTCCACTACCCAAAGCCACACGCCTCAGTCTGACTCCCATATATCTTTGACACTCTCCAAGTCACCGTCCCTCCGCTGGAGCCCAAGGTAAGTGCCTGCAAGCAAGTGAGTTTGTGTGTGGGCCATTTAACCTGATGCCTGGGTTTTCTGCCGCCTTCCATTTCATCCAAATGGTCAGAATCCCCACTGTTTTTCACAGCCAGATGTTGTGACAGATCTTCTTGGCACCGGTACTCTTGGCTGGGGAGCCTGGTGTAAGGCTGGGGTCCCTCGCTCCTCTGGGGGGAACCTCCACAGCTGAGATAGCCCTCCTGATTCTCAACCACCACAGGGAGGTTTGGGATCCGATCCATGTCTCCACCCCTCCACCAGTCTGGTGTTTCTTCTTTACATTCCCAGTCACAGTACTTCTGTTTGGCCAAACTTCAGGTCGTTGTCCAGGTTGATTGTCTCACAATTTCGTTGTAATTCAATGTGTTCATGGAAAGACACAGGCACAGTGTTTATCTCATCTGCCATCTCAGATCTCACTCACCTCCTTCCAAGCTGTCTTTCTTAAAGAACAATTTACTATCTTAATGACAAACATGCGTATGTTGCTTTTCTCTTGTTAGTCGTCACTGTGGGTACTTTATATGAATTAAATTACTAAATCTCCTCAATTAGTTTATGAGGAAACTTAGGTAAGGAGAAGTTAAGAAACTTGACCAAAGTCACAGAGTTAGCAAGAATTGGAACCCAGGTAGTCTGATTCATGAAATCTTGCTCTTAGTCACATTATAGTGTTATAAGTTTTCCTTGAGTTTTCTGAAATATTATATACCTCTGGAAATCAGTGGCTATGAAAATTCTTTCATCTGAGTGTAATTAAGGTTTGGAGATGACTTACACACATATATACATTTATATTTATATCGTGTGTAGGTGGGTATGTATGTGTATAGCATATATGTGTGTGTGTGTGCGTGTGTTTGATTAATGGACAACAATGACCAACCAATTCAAATTAAGTGTTTACACTGGTTTGCCACAGTATCAACTGCCCATTCTACTTGTCTTCATGTTTCATCTTTTGGATTAATTGACTCTAGACTTACTCCCAGAAAGTCACTTGAAAATAATCTATATATAGAAATCACTGCCGTTGCAAATGAATAGAGATAGTTTATTAGTCAATTAATTATTATCCTTGTCCTAAAGGAATAAGATTGGAATAAATTTGTTTCTGTGAAATGGGAAGTATGGCAGCAACAAGCCTAAAATGATAAGACATGGCTCTGACAGGTGATAATCTAGGTGAATAATTCTGGAGTTTGTTATTTGATTCTTGGGAAACTAGGGGTAAGCTTAGGGGTTGCTGGCCTGGGAGAGAAATGTGGGAGATGCTTGAGTCTTAACCTATTTTAGAGTATTACTTGGGATAGACTTCATCTGTGAAAATCTGAAGAACTCAAAGACCTACCTAGAATATTCTGAAATTGCTTTTTATATCCCACCACATGTTAATTTAGCTTCTTTGAGAAAAAAAATAACAGACAAAAAAACTATTTGGTATTAACCCAGTCCATCTGGTTTAGTCACATAGACACATCCACAAGGATAATTTACTTATAATCAGAGAAGAAAACAGCTAAATAGGCTAGAAGACTAGATTCCTCTTTATCCTCAAAGACATGCCCAGAATAGTTAAAGAACTGCCATTGTTATTTTATCTTCCCAGAAAAGAAACTTGTAAATACAGATTATTTCAGGGCTTCAGAATGGCTATGTGTCTACAAAAACCATCGGGAAAATAAGTCCATCAATAGTTAGAATTTTCTTGTAGAGAGCACTACCAGGTTGATCGATCTTTTATGTTCTTCAACTCATTTTTAGAGCGCTATACTATATTATAGTCATTGTGCTATTATATGTCTTTGACTGTGTACTAATCAGCCTTATCAAGTTTGCCAGTAGACCCATAGCCAGATAGTCTTTTGTGCTTCTAGCAACTGGGTTACATATGACCTGTCAGGATATGGTCTGACTATTAGGGTCTACTCTCAGAGTACACAAATGCTTTCTCAAGAATGACAGATATTCTACAACCCTGGATTGTTTTTATTTTATCCCAAAACACATCTTCTTGAGTAAAAGCCTGAGAATACCAAGCAAAATGACATTTCCATATGTGTGTATTGTAATACTTTAGCCCCAATTACAAATAATAATACCTGCATGTAGTACATAATTCCAATGATATAATCCAGTCTTCGTGTTTTACTGCCATTCATAAACTGCTGCAGCAGGACTTGTGATTTACAGCGTCACTAGAACCCTTTAAATTACAGCCTGTATTATGTTGTAAGGCATGCATTTGCCCCATGGTCTTGCAACGTCAGAGACACAGGGAGCAAGAAATGGAGAATTGTGATTTCACTGTAAATCAAAAGGTAAGTGTTGTTTATGAGGACTCAGGTTTTAGCACATGATATCCTTTCACTTTATTTTTCCTGTAGCAGTTAGCCTGATGTGGGACAAAAATTAATTCAATCAATGATTATTTATAGTGTAATGTCTTTCGTATCAATAAGACAGGTAGTAAACGTATTATTTATTTTTCTAAAAATTATTTACTTTAAAAATTGCCCGGATTTTTGCTGTAAGAATGGAAAGTATATTGAAAGATGTGTATGCTTATCCCAAACTATGTATACATTGTAGCCTGTCTATAAACAATTGTTGACTTTTTCATTAGTTTTAAAAAATAAAATTTCCAAACCAAACTAATTTATTAAGTTGTATTTAACTAAGAAAACAAAACAATGAGAGTTGCACTTGAGAATCGATCTACAATCACCAATGATTTTTTTTTTTAATTTGGATGATGCATTTTAGCAAGTGAAGTCACAGACACCCAAACACAAAAGTTGGATTCAGAGGAGACACTAAATTCACTTCATTACTAAATATTTGAAATGTTCATATCATATTTAGTGGTTTATTTTAAGATTCGGGATAACAACAGTGCTTTTCTAAAGCATTTTAGAGTAGCCTGACCTTAATATTATGCAGAATAAAGATGTCTTTTCAGATTTCCTCACAAAGCCTGAGCCTACTAATAATCAGGTAAGAGTAGTTACAGATAAGAGAAGAAATAATTTTTTATTCAAATGCAAGTGTTTAATTTGAGCACAGCCAGATTTATTTACCTGGAGGTAAAATAGTATAAGAGGCAGACAAAATCAGGTAAGATGCAAAAAAAAAAAAGAAGTACTTTTGGTATTGTAACCATTACTTACACAGATAAGGCGATACGCCTGCTTCCTAATAAATGGGATCTTGTCTTTTTACATTTTTTATGTCCTCAAATCCTGTTCATACCATAAGCAGCAATTTTGTAAAATTTCCATCAAAAAATATTATGTATACAAACGAAAAAAAGTCATTTAAAATAATAGATTCTCAAGCCCATTCGGATTTAGTTCATCTCTAGAGGCTGGTTAAGAAATTAAATGGGGTTATTTCTACATTCTATGTGTCTAATATTTACCTGAAGGCATATATGAAATAATTTTTAAATAACTGTGGCTACTTAAAATTTACAGAATTGAACCTATGCAGGGAGTAGTTGATCTTAAACTGACACAAACCAGATAGTCTCTTAATGTTACTCTAAGGAATTTTAAACTGACTCTGTTAAAGCTGAGGTTATTTGCCTTGGGGATGCCTAATGGAAGGGTTATTATAACACTGTCCACAAATAGGGGCCTAGAGAGAGTCAGGCCATAACACTCCATTGACAGCTAACACATTGGGCCATTGCCATGTCACAGGGATCTCCAAGGCTAAAGGTCACGTCTCACCCTTAATATTTAAATAAAGATACTTGACAAAAGCAGAAAACACCTTATTGCCAATGATAGCTGCTGCTCAATTTATAAGAACCTTTACAAAGTCATGCTAATTCTCGGCCTTCTTAGAATGCATGGTAACCTTTCATAAATCCATCTTTTCCAGATGTCCTTGGAAATGACAGTTATAAAACTACAAATGATTTGTAATGCAAAATGGGACTGACAGACTTGAAGATTAGGGCTCGATGTACTAAAATGACTAAGATTATAGCTAACCAAAGGCGTAAAATGCATTGATAAATAGCTGCTGAAGTAGCTCAAGATTATTTTAAACATCCTTAGTAAATGCTGGAACAAAAAAAATAAAACGTATGCTTGTAATACTACAAGAGCAGTTTACTTCTTTAAGATAATGGAAAAGAATTCCTCTCTGTGGGTCAGCTGGAAGACAGATAACAAACCAGTTTTGCTTTGTTTTTTCCAGGCAGTAGAATTTTTTTCTCATGTCATTTTTTACATGTAAACATAGAAACTTGATTTTTCTATGGATAGAATATCGGAGGAGTCAAACTTAATTATATATTCTTTTATCCTTAACTTTTAAAAAACAAATCAACAAAATGCCTTATCCTATTAGCATATCTAAGATGAATCACAAATTAAAACCTAATGAGAAACAATTTTCATATTTAATCTTTACTGCTGGAGATGACTTACAGCAACAGGGGCTGTGTATTTAAGTAATACATACCAATGGATGTCTTCAACTGCCTGTTTTCAGGGAAAACGAAAGTCAGGAAATAACTTGAGGCAAAACTAGAACACTATAATCTGAACTTTTGAATAATACTTAAGGAAATGTCTAAATACGAGTTTGCATACTTTTGAATAATTTACATGATAAACCACCTGTCCTGCTGTACTTTCAAATCTCAAGTACAAGGCCTGCCTCTGTGGCTGCCAGGCCAGTACTGAGAGCTTGGAGACCCTACATGACCTTCTGCTGGAGAAGAAGCTTACAGCTGATGCCTTGTCAGTGCTTTGGTTTTGTTTGCATCCTGTCCCTCTTTTCTCCATACGTCACTTACTTGAATGAATTCCTTCCATTTTATTTTCACTTTTTTTTCTCGATGACTGTTCAGTAAAAATGAAATTGAGTCCATGCCTGTGATTCTGCTACATGTGGAGGGAAAAAAAAAAAAAAAAAAACAACTTAAAATTAATTGAACCCTTCAGGTTTCAGTCCTTTATTTGCGTTCTAAAATCTTGAAAGTGAGCCATAAGCCTTGCAATATTAATGACCTAGAACTAGAATTGTAGTAAAGACATTTTTGTAGAGGAGGCAATACATCTTTAAAACAGGAAATAATATATTTTCAAGGCATCTCTAAGTTTTTCTCTGAATAGTTGCATTCATTAGATCAAATTTACTCAATTGTTCATTTCTGAACATTTCTGGATACTGCCTATGTGCTAAGTTTAGTTAACTATAAAATATATTTGACCAAAGCATAGAAGGAGGATATTTCCTTTTCTTGCTTATTTTTCCAAGTGCCGTAAAATGCGCTGTCATGTTTACAGTATGTCAGAGTGATGTCGTATGGAGAACACTAACACAGATGATGTTTTCAGTATGTGGGTAAAAAAAATCACACACACACACACACACACACACACACACACACAACAAGAACAACAACAACAAAAACTCAGAGTTTACCAGAAGCCCTAAAAGCAAATGCCAAAAACCAAAACATGTGTTGAGACTAGGTGGACTAGTCCCCGCAGGCGAGGCCCCTCTGAAGACCAAGGCATATCTTACCTGTCACATGGTCTACTAATTCTCATTTCTCACTCAGTCTGTCTTATGAAATGATTAGGTGGTTGGGTGAAAAAAGCCATACAGTGTGGCTTTTTTTCATATTTAATCTTTATATGTGGAGTCAAGCAACTGAACCAAGAAAACTGGCATTTTCTAGATGTTTTGAGTATCAGGCCTACAGTTTTTATTTCATTCACCATTAGCTTAACATTTATTTAGTCACTGGAGCCAAGAAAACTGACTTTTTTTTGGATTCTTTAAGAATTTGACCTGCAATGTTCATTCCACTCACTCATTCATTCATTCACTCAATATTTATTTGTCATCCATGTATCAGCAACTGCTCTGTGCACTGTGGGGATAAAGATGAACCATTCAGTGCCTCCTTTTTGAAAGGCCTGATAATCATATTGGTATTATACCCTCATCAAATGTCTTGACCTTCTTCGTGTTCGTTTTGAGTCTTATCTTCAATATTAACTGATATACTTTCACTGAAAGAGGTAATTGCATTTGTCTTTCTTCCATTATTAAACTGTGAATTCTGGGTGGATACAGGGAAAGAGTTATGCTTCAACACTTTTATAACACCGGGTAAATGTTCAATAAAAATTTGTAGAATTAATGAATGAATGAATGAACAGGATACATTGCAGCAGAATTATACATGATTTATGATCTGCAGCTTTCTGATCTGCAATCTGAGATATTCAAACACTCCAATGTCATGGTATTTTTCATCATCTTAAACACTATTTTATCCCAAACCTTGGTTTGGAAAATTTAAAAGAAAAATGGAATTTAAAAGAAAATTGAAAGGCAAAATTTAAAAGAAGGGAAAGCTTATCATTCAAATATGGGCCAGAGATGCCCCTGCTTATGGTATAAAATGCTTGGGAATAAAATAGACCCAAAGTCAAGATGAGATCCATAGAACTTTCTACAGCTATTACAATCACGATTTGTCATATTGACTCTTAGAACATCTTATACTTTGTTTAAATAATTCCTCAATTGATAATTGCATATACAATTTTTATCTGGTTCGATCTACTCTTTACTCTAACATGCATATCATGCAGTCTGATGGTCTTAAATGATTATAATGTGTTTTAGTACATACAAGATGCCATCGTTGCCCCACTCCCCTGCCACATGACTCTTTTGGTCACAACACAGGAGCTTTTGAGTAACATATTATTGTTTTTTCTTTTTTTAATCCAAATACAGCCTGGCAGGCACAGTGCTATATGTAGACTGGATTGAATCAAAGCAGCATTCTGCTACTTTCCCCGTGTATAGGAAGTGATACTAACAAGAATCACATTTTCCTGGACCTGTAACAGAGGAAACAACTTTTGGCACAGTAATTCTTTGAACTGGAACCATGAGGGCATGTACTAATGTATTCTTCTATTGCGTGCAATGCCTTATGCACACAAGCAGATTTTTCTGGCTGTTGAAATTGACTGAATCAGATTTGCGGTACTAAATTTTTTAGGGTATGGGAATATTTTGATTTATTTTGAAAGATCCTATGTTCACAATTCATCTGGTCAATCAGGAGTTTCAGTTTTGACTCCATGTAATTTATTTATGGAACGGATTTAAGACAGATGTTTAAGAAGACGTTTTATAAATATTTTCATTTGATTGGAAGAAGAAGCAAGACAACTAATAATCCATCAGTATTAATAATCCAACAATCTACTTCTGCGTTGTTGGATTAGTAGTAGTATTTATTAAGCACCCACAGGATTTGGAGTGAGAAGCCTGGAATTCATGATTGATTAACTGAGTGACCTGAAGCAAGATAATTAACCTCTGTGAAACTCACCTTCCTCATCTGTAAAAATGGGGCTAATTATACCAACCTCACACAGTTGTTAAGTTTCAAAAGACATCATGGAAGTAAATGTGCTTTTCAAACTGTATACTTGCTAAAAGTATATCATACAATATTGTTTTATTTTTATTAGACTGTGAGTTCTTTTAGGATGAGGAGCATCATTGTATCATATTTTTAAAATTTCTACACGTAAGACTATTCCTGTTATACAGCAGGTACTCAATAAATGTGGAATAAATGCACAAATGAATAAATGAGGGATACTAGAGTTACATAGATTGGTAGGATGCTTGCCCTTAGAAAACTCATAATCTAATAGGAAGTATGGATATATGTACAATAGACGAAATGATTTTAGAATTATACCTGCACAACTTCAGCAATGTTATATATCGTTCACGTATCTGCTAAGTTTTCTATCCCTTCTTTCTGTGTGCAAACATCTGCAGAACAATATGTAAATACAAATTCAAGCTCACACTGATATGTGCTGTTTTTAAATTCCTATGAATTTTACCATATGAACAAAGAAAAATAAAATCAGAGTTTTTAGAGTTGGAAGAGATATTTTAGGTAATGTATCTACCAAGAAAGTTATGCCCATATTACACGGATGTTCTTTTTAAAAAGATAGGTGAATGGCCTTTTCCTATTTCCCTATATTGATGTAGGAACAATGGTCTTCTAGAAAATCCATACTGACTGAGCTTTCTGATTTCTCATGAGAAAGGGAAAGTAAGCCTAATGTTTAACTCTAGTGAAAAAAATCTTGAATTGATTAAGATGTCAATTATAATAACTTACATCTCACGGATATTTCCTACCAGAAATGTTCTTGTTGACAAACCAGAGGAAGCCGTGCTTAGTAAGTGTTTAAGTAATTCCTGTTGTATGAATGGACCAGATGACCTCATTGGTTCTTCCTCTGAAATTCCTTAAGGATGAAAAGCCTAGTATAATCGAAGGTTAGACACCTAGCCCTCTTTGGTGCAATTGCATCTGTAACATGAAATCACTTATCGGGTGGAAGATGATTGTTGAACACTAATTGGCCACAGCTGCTTTACAGGCACAGGGAAGGAAATACGCAGAGGTCAATTCAAAGTTCGGCTTAGGTTCACCCACAAGTCAGTGTCAGTCATTTGTGTGGCTGTAGTAAGGTTCCAAAGCAATGGACACAGGATTTAAACTAGGGACATTTCAAGGACAACCCTCAATTCTATTAAACAGAGGGATTCTAACAGTATTCTATAGCTGCTGTCTTCATTTTTAGATATATAATGTTATTTTGTATTTGTATTTCTTCTAAGCATTTTATCTTTATATCAACATTTGAATAGGGGAAATAGTGACATTTTCATATTGCAGACAGAGAAGCCAAAGCACAGAAGCATTAGGGACCTGTGAAGGACACTTTAACCACTGGCAGTGCCACAGAATAAGAATGCTGGGGTCAGCTGAGACCGTCCATGGCTGTTAGTTGGCTTTTTACTCAAGTGCTTCTCACGTCTTGTGCCTACTTGGTGGTTCATACTGTTGGAATGGGAATAAGAGTGAGAATGACATTGAATGATGGGAAATGAAAAATCCGGAACTAATTTGTTGCAGTCTGAAAGCAGAGTATATAAAAATACAGCTCCAAACTAAAATAAGCAAAATTGAAAACAGTGCACACATAGTACAGAAAGGACTGAATCTCTTCCTTCCTTTATTTCTTCCCCATAGTTTGCACCCAAAAGAGAAGCAAAAAAGGCAACAGAAGTGTGTAAACGTTAATAATTAAGACAGGGATCTGCAGCATGCCCAAAATAAGGATAAAATTGTATTTGCAGAGTTCTTTCCTGGTGTGAGTGTATGTGTGAGATGTCTCTCTGAGAGAGAGAGAGAGAGAGAGAGAGAGAGAGAGAGAGAGAGAGAGAGAGAGAGAGAGAATGAGGCGTCAGGGCACAAAATGGTAAGTGAGGACTTTGCATTTCAGCCCCTTGGCCAGAACAAATTGACTTTTCCTTTTCCGATGAGAATCCTGGAGAACTCTGAAGACTTTTGTTTCCATCTTCACTCTTTCTCATGTCTTAAGGTGCTTGTGGAAATTAATTTTTCGTGGAGCATGGATCTATTAAGATCAGAAAGAGCGCGAGGAAACCCAAGAGGTGCACATGTTGGTAGAGGCTGGGTTAATATTGCTAAAGGAACAGTGATAAACAAATGTATAGTTTTATGTAAAGAACACATGGCAAACTGGGAATGTGATTAGTTTTCTTTTAAAAAAGAGAGAGTGAGAAAGGAGGCCAGATTAACATGTTGCTTTTTTGCTTTTCTACCTTTGGTACTTTTTTTTAGCATCATATTTTTAAATATAAACAAAAAATCTAATTTCAAAGCCTCCATAATTTGAAGCTATTTTTTTCTTTCTCTGAAGATGCTCCATTCTAAACTGCAAACAAAGTCAGGGGACTAAAATGTGCGTTATGCTCCCCAGCAATGCCCTCCCCCGCCCACCGCCCCACACACCCCTCACCATTCTAATTTACCTGGCTGCCAGCCTCCAGCCCAGATTTGAAGAGATTATGATGTCCTGTTTTATGGGATATTCAGACTTTTGTAAGAATAGAAAGATAGATCCTCTTCACATTAATGGAGATATATTAATATAAAAATATAAGGGCTGTGAATAACTTGCCTTGCAAATAGGCTTTAAACTTTCATTGTCCCAAAGAGAAACTGAAGAGAGTTTTACTAAAGATAATAGGCAGAATTAAAAATGGGTAAGAAAACTAGGGGCTGACATTGGGAATAAAATTAGTCTCACAAAATACTCCTTTCCTAAATTTGGATGCTACATCTGAACAACAACAAAAACTAAAGCTCTACTGTGGATAATTTTTTTAAAGGTATATATAACAACTATTATGGAAGAGAATTTCAGAAATTGTTACTGGAAGCAACTGGTTCCCACAACTATAATACTTTTCTTAGAAGCCATAACAATATTTCTGTGCTGAGTTAAAGCTGTACACTTGGATTATCAGCTTCTTCTAATTCTTTTCCTCACGCCTGAAGCCCTTTCTTAAATTATGCAGCCCTGGGTCACAGCATTTCTCTGAACTGAAGTGGATGTCCTCATTTCAACTACAAGTTACATCCCTACCTAGTTGGTAAACACAATGAGGAGACCCAGATTTCTCTGAGATTTAGTGCTACCTATCTAACCAGAAAACATATCCCAATTTTCCTACTTATCATCAATATATTTTAAAGTAGAAAATTTTATTAAGTTGTTAAAATTTGTTACACATCAGAGGGTATATTAAATGCAACTGTGTGAAGAACAGAGAAGAATAATCTTTAAAACTAAGGAGCGTTAGTCGAATGAGGTATTCTGCGATCCAGAGGCAACTGTTTTCTTTAAAAAACCTGTACTTGGTGCCACCTCACTCTGCACATCACCAACCTTTGACATTTTTCTTAAAAATTAACTTTGAGTTAATATTTTAATGTTTTATTAATAAATATTATGATTTGTGGAAAACTGGAAAATCACCCTAATCTCTGCCTCACCCTCCACACATAAAAATGTGCTTCGATATTTTTATGTCAAAAAATTACCTACGATTAAAGAATTGATTCCAGAAACAAATTAGGCAGTACCTACTAGATCTGAAGAGCCTCCAAATTCTAGTTGCCCTCTTTTGCAAATCTTCTTGTCTTTCTCTTAAATGCCTACAACTTGTTTTCCAAAATCTACTGTGTAAAAGGTCTCCTTCAAGGCCTTTATTAACCCTGCTCTGAAAAGTATTAATTTCTTGAACAAATTACTTGTAATAAGCATTAAAGAGGAGTTTAGTTTGCTGTTTTGTGGACGCTGTTTTAAACAGTATATACAAATACTGGTTTTTGAGAAGCGGCTAAACAATAAGACCCCTTGCCAAGGCACTTGCATTTTTTTCCACTAGAGGTCTCTCTCGTAACAGCTTTCTTTTTGTTGGGATCATTAATTATTTTACTCAAAGGAACAATTCTACCTTTTAGATTGGAAAGCTGCACTTAACATGTTATGCTAGAGAAAGATATAATACCTCCTCAGCTTGTTCTCCTCCTTGACGAGTAGATATTAGGTTGACTGAATGAATCATCTTGGGTATTTTATTACACAATGGCTGCACTTTAGTAAAGAAGTTTGAACTTTCACCTATACTTCCAAAAGTCTCCAAATTTGACCACTTAAAACAATATGCTTCCATAAATATGTCTTATCAATGAGTGCTAAGTGGCTGGGCTTTGAATCCTCCTGAGAACATCCCAGATCTGTGCCAACTTATATCATATAATTGCAAACCTGAACCATTTTACATTCATCTCTTCTACTTTTGCTAGAAATGAGAGCATATTTTTTCATTTGTGTGAGGGTATTTAGTTTTTGCTCTTACCTTGTATATTCCTTTTATGAAAAATAAACTATTAACTTCAACCAAATCCATATTCTATCATGGAGTTTTTGTTTTTAATATGTTTTGTGGGGGCAATACTAATTAGGAACTTTGTTTTTCACAATATAAAAAAAAAAAGTCTGCTGCCATTAACTCATGCGCAAAGACCAGTAAGTTTCAATAATGTTAAACCAGACAGAATCCAAAATAAAAGCAAGCACTGGATACTCTCAAAGAATAATACAAAATTGCATTCAACAAAGTACTACAGAATGAAACACACTGATACCAGTCACAAAGCCATTTAAATATTCAGAAAACCCAAAGAGTGTTCAGATTTCTGCGGATGGAAGTGGAAAGAGTGCTGTGCTCCTGACACAAGAAATTCAGTGGGAAGATGTGAAATGTGAAGAAGCAAAGGAGCACCTAGCAAATCAATTTTAGTGTTAAACTGGAGGTAGAGGATGTCTGCATGAACGAATACAGTGGCTAAGCACAGAGCACTGTGTCTAATGAAAAAGGGCGCCAGCAAGTTTGACAGGCTGAAAAATGTACCATCACCTGGCTGGGAGAACCCAGACCTGTCAGACAACAGTTTGGAGAATCAGAAACTATACTCAAACGGAAGCAGGAAATAGACAATGCATTATTTACATGATTGAAATTTTATTCTGCTACCTGAAAAGTTGACGTGATGCCTCTTCCTCCAACTGTAACTTATGACGCAGTTAAGTACATGTTTTCTTTCAACACCAACTCAGACATATCAGTGTATTTCGTGACTGAAGCTTAATCGACACAGGCACTGCTTCAGCTACTTTAACTGAATTACTGGTCAATTAACCAAAACAAATCAATGAAATAAATGAGATTGACTGCATATTTTTAAACTTGAGTAACTAGGTTAAACAGATTTTCTACAAAGTTTTGGTCTCTTTGTGTTACTGACAGCCCCCCGCCCCACCCCCAATAAAAGCACACGCAGGTGATCTGTTTGGCTCCTCAGATGGCTGAAATAATAGCATAGCATACTGGGGGGAGTTTAGTCCAGAAAGGAGTCTTAGAGACCAGTTTTTTCGTTTTACAGTTGAAGTGACTGTTCAAAGAGTTTAAAAGACTACTTATTGTTGGACCCCTATATGACTGGATTATTTTGGTAGTCGGGGAAAAAGACCCAATTGCTTAAAAACAAATAAGCAAACAAACAGCAACTTCATATCATCATAAACAGCATGTATACACCACAGAGACATGTAGACTCTAAAAGCTTTGTGAGTTGAGGACATGTTAATAGAATTCTACTTAGAAAAACGTATTTTTAAATATTAACCGGATCATTTTGGTGGAATGTAAAGTAAGTACTATCTTTAAGGAAAATGTTTTTTTAGGATAGCCATTCAATGCAGGAGGTTTTATTTTCAGAAGACACTGTGACCTGATAGGTATGTTTCCTTCATGTTTCTGTTCCTAACTTATAAACTATTATTACTGGTTTCAGGCAGTTCTTATTACTTTTTATTTAATCTGGAATATTCTAATTGATAAGAGAATAGATTGACCTAATGAGCCACACGCAATTGGACCAACAATATTATGCAAATTAGAGGACTAAAGAAGGGTTCTGTATGAGTGGCAGGGTTTTTTTGTTTGTGTTTTTTTGTTTTGTTTTGTTTTCCAAGGCAGTTTGTTGTGAAATTAGTCCATGGTCAAACTTGTGCATTTCAAAGTACAATTTTGAAAAACTCAATGGTGAAATAAGTTGTCATTAAAACACAGAAGTTGAAAATCTCTACAAGAGAATGTAGAAGCGAAGGAACAAAGCTGGCTTTTTCCTTGAAAAGAACATGATATTGCATCTTTCTGAGATCTTTTTTCCACATATCCACATAAACAAGACAGTTGATAACTACATTTTTGTGAGTTTATCAAATCACTTTTATTCAGATAAATTATTAGCATTCTGATGTTGAACACTTGGGTTAAAAAGTATTATAAGCGATTTCCAAAGTTTAAAAAGTTACACGTTTTTCTTAGTAACCCTTTAGGTAACAATAGTGTATTTATTAGTTTCCAGGGAACTATAAAGGGATGTGATTGGATTGAGTCAGATTGGTTCAGACATCTATGCAGCCTTAATAATTAGGCTTTACTTTTAATATTTTGGAGTGGGGGATAAATAACCTTGAACCCTCAGAAAGCTGTTTTCATTTCTTCTCCACTTTTCATCATTTTTCCCTCTATCTTTTAATCTTTTTAAAAAATATCTTTGTCCTTCATTTTCCTATGGCAGTTTAGAAAGTTACTTGCTTTTGTTCTCTCTTTCATTTTACATCCTGGATGAGTTTCATGAGGTCAGTGCAAACCATTTGGAAGACAATGTAAATTCATTTTAGTGATTTTTAAAGGGTGTGTTTCTTAATTCATATGTATATATATAGATTTTTTTTTCTTTTTTTGTCCACCATGCAAATAGAACTATTCAGGTGTCCCCTCCCAGTGTTAAATGATCAATTGTAGTAATCCCTGATCAGAGATAAAAATGCCGGGGAGATATGGATCAACAGTGGTCTCTCCCTCCACTGAGAAGATTAGGTTTATTGCCTAAGCAATGAACCTTCCTGTGTGGCAGCCGGTCAGGATGTGGGTCCAATTTAGGAGACAAACCCAGAAACAGGTTCTTGTTTTCCTTTAGGAAATGTGCATGTTCTCTTCCCTCACCATTAAGCTTTTAACAAGCCTTTCCCTAGGTGGAGTCGTTTACAGCTGGTTGTTAAGGGTAAATAGCATGTTATCCTGCCTGTGCCTCGACGTTTGTACATGGACGAGCTACAGGCGCGTGGAGTTGACTCCAATTTGGGTGAACTTAAAAGAACTTGGCTTTTCTTGCTTTCAAGGACTTTTTCTTAATGGAGAAAGATTATTTTTCTGAAGCAAATGTTCAAACATCTTGTTGACAGTTCTTTCAGTTTGGCAGATAACTAAAATGGCACAGGAAACATATGATGGAATGTCACTGGCTTTAGTTTACGTTCAAAGGACCTTCTTTATTTTCATAGGACTTTGACATATTGATGTGATTTTTTTTCTTTAAAGTATAAGTGAGTAGTTTTAAAAACCTCTTTGTCAGTAGCCATCTAATACATCATTTCAGTTGCTTTGTTTACAACAAAACTTTGACATAAATAAGTCTGAATACTGAACTAGTACAAATGCCTTGCACAGTCAACTTAGTGAATCAGACATCAGCTGTCGTCGTGAGTCGAAACACGTCTATGTAGAGAGTAACATTTTTGGTGCGCCTAACACGAGAACAGTAGGTAATCTGTGAGTGTATATGAGGACTTGCCAAGCCAGAATTACTTATAAGTTGCATTTTGTGTCTGGGAAAGTTTCATAAATGAAGAAAAAGATATCTGAAAAAAAACAAAAACAAAATCATAACAAAACGAAAAACCTGAAAACCAACAAGCTGGGTTCAAATACACAAACAATTTAAAAATTGAATAAGAAAAAATCTTTGAGCATTGTACTTAATAGATGTTATCAAACAGTCAAAGTTTTATAGCTCAATTTTGGTAAAAAAAGGTTTTCACTAAAATTGCTTGTTTTTATTACTGTTTATACTGATCCTTTACTCCCGGTTTCTGGAGATCTGGTGTCAGAACATCTTTTTGGTTAGTTTTCTGTTTTCTAATTCTCAACTCAAAATGCCAAAGTATCTGATTGACAACTTACCCCTGTAAGAGAGTGTGCCTGTGGTTGATTAGTCCATGTTTGTTGAGATAAACTATATCGTTAAAGGTAAATTGATATGTGCAATGTCAAGAAGGGCATAGACGGATTCTTAAAAGAGAAGGAAGGAAACGGTCAAGTCTAAGAAGAGCCTGAAATGACCAAATTGTGTTTGCAAGGACTTCAGATTCCTGTTCTATACGCTTCTTTCAACTTCAGACCCTAAGCATTCTTACGCTTTCTCTCCCTGTTTACATAATTTTTTCCCACCCAGCTCACTCTACCCTGTTCTCAACACATTTTAATGAGCATTAAATTGTTAAATAAAATGGAACAAAAATGTATCATCGACACTTTAGAAAAATTTTACCTACTTCATGTCCTAAATTCACACCACAGATTATGTACCCATATATTACCTAGCTTTGATCTCACTTTGCATACATTTGTGGGTGGGGTTTTTCTTCAAACAAATATAACAAGCTAGATCGATATTTGAGTAACTTAGTTCTATGTTTTTAAATCAATAATAATGATAAGTAGTATGGTATTTTTAAAGTGCAACTTTGAAAGAAATGGCTAATAACTCATAAATAGGTAATAATTTCATAATTAGAGTCCAAATCACTTTTTTTTCTGTTAATATATGCTACTATTTTATGCTACTCTTATCTTTCACCTCTTATGATAAATTGTGCATGCAGGAGACTAGAAAGAAGAGGTAGGAATGAAGGAGTTTTGCAGTAAACTATTGCTAGTTATCATTGTTATTTATTATATGCTATTCGTAGTTATTTATTAGCGTAACTGCATATCTAAAAGTGTTTCTTTTGAAAAAGACTTGCTGTTTTAAGTCCCACACGACTTAACTGTTATCACCTAAAAATAGTGGGCAAACAGATCTGTGTGAACTCCCTTAAACTTATTTTGGCTGTTAGCCTTTTCTTGACTTCTGCTATTTCAATCTGTTAAAACCTAACATGTTTTCTTAAATTAATTAATGCTCCAAAATCACTGTAAAATCATTAGAACTTAGCTCGAAAACATGACATTGATCAAACTTGATAAGAAATGTCAGTGCTTTTTTTGTTGTTGTTTTTTGGCTACAAGAATATAAGACTCCAAAGATTTTTTTATGTAACTTTTAGAGAAAGCCTGGAATTCTGTACTTGTAGAGCGAAAAAATTGGAAATAGATCGCCTTCCTGCTTAGTAGAAATTACTTGATAAGGGTGTGGGGAGCAATGCTGGATAGTGATGCTCTTTGAAGAAATGACTATCTGAGAGACTGCTATATCTGTACGATATTTGATGGCATTAGTAACATAGAGTCTAGATTTTTAGAAATTTCGAGATGTTAGTCATTGTGTAGGAAATAATCTAGATTTGAGAATGATTTTGATTTGTTTTTCTTTTATCTAAATGTATACTCTTGTGTATATATTGATCATAATATTTCAGTCTGTTATAGTAAAAATGCATGAATGTGCCCAAACAGCTCCTTATATTTTACCATTAAAAGTGACAGATTTAAATTTTTGTAATAAATATGGACAATATTTAAAAATATAAATGTATAGTTATAGATATGCATTTTATAACTCAGTGCATTTGTTCAATAGGAAAGCTACTATATCAGTCCCTGTTTTCAAGTTTTCCTAATAATCCACAGCTTTGCTTTCAACAGGTGCTGATCCTAGTAAACATAGAGGAAAATATATTTTGAAAATAAACTTTCATTTTCCAGAAAGTATGTGAGGATATCTATGAATCCAGGAATTTGATGACATATTTAAAGATGTAAGGAACTTAAAAACATATAAATGTGTCCAATAAAAGGAAATTACTAAATATATACTCCTCATTGAAATAAGAGTAAATGAAAAATGAATATTACAAGATTAGTTATTCCATGTGGAGATGGGCATATTTCTTTTCACAGTCTTCCACAAGTTTTTATCAGTGGTCACTGAGATTGCGAATCAGACATACTTAGTCCTTTTTTCTTTATATTTAATATTATTTTATATCAATTTCAGGTATACAGCATAATGCTTAGACATTTATGTAATTTAAGAAGTGATCCCCTGACTAATCTAGTACCCACCTGGCACTATGCATAGTTACTACAATATTATTGGCTATATTCCCTATGCTGTACTTTACATCCCTGTGACTGTTTTGTAACAACCAATTTGTACTTAATCCCTTCACTTTTTCCACCCTGCCGCCACAGCCCCTCCCATCTATCACCCCAATTAGTCTAGTACCTATCTGAGACATACATAGTCATTACAATATTATTCACTATATTCCTTATGCTCTACCCTCCATCCCCATGACTACTGTGTAACAACCAATTTGTACTTCTAATCCCTTCCTCTTTTTCACTCACCCCCAAGCCACCTCTCATCAGGCAACTATCAATATTTTCTCTGTATATGTGAGTTTGTTTCTGTTTTGTTTGCTTATTTTGTCCTTTAGATTCCACATATAAGTGAAATCACATTGCAACTGTCTTTCACTGTCTGACATACTTCACTCAGCATAATACCCTCCAGGCCCACCCATGCCACCACAGATGGCAAGAACCCATTCACTTCCCTAGCTGAGCAAAATTCCATTGTACGACGGACTCTCCAGCTGCCTCCACATCTTGGCCATTGTAAACAAAGCTGCAATGAACATATGGATGCACATATGGATGCTCAAAATAGTATTTGGGGTTTCTTTGGATAAATACCTAGAAGTGGGATTATTGTGTCTTTCTTTGTCTCTTGTTATTGCCTTTGTTTTAAAGCCTATTTTGATGGTATAAGTATTGGTATCCCAGGTTTTTTGAATTAGAGTGGAAATTCTAATGAAATATTTTTTTCCACCCCTTTACTTTCCACATGTATCTTTCAATCTGAAGTGAGTCTCTTGTAGGCAGCATATGTAAGGGTCTTGTTTTCTTATTCATTCAGCCCTCCTAAGTCTTTTGATTGAAGCATTTAATCCATTTACATTGAAAGTAATTGTTGATAGATATGTAGTTATTGCCATTTTATTATTCATAATTTTTATCTTTGTATCTTAAAGAAGTCAGTCTCACACTTCTTGTAATACTGATTTGGTGATGATGAGTTCCTTTAGCTTTTTCTTGTCTTGGAAGCTCTTTATCTGTCCTTCGATTTTAAATGATAGCTTTGCTGTAAGTCCTTGCTTTTCAATACGTTGAATATTTTGTGACAATCCCTTCTGGCCTGCCAAGTTTCTGTTGAGATATCAGCTGAAAATCTTATGGGGGCTCCCTTATAAGTTACCAGTTGAATTTCTCTTGCTGCTTTTAGGATTCTCTCTTTGTGTTTAACCTTTGCCATTCTAATTATGATGTGTCTTGGTGTTGGCCTGTTTGGGTTCATCTTGTGTGGGACTCTCTGTGCTTCTTGGACTTGTATGTCTGTTTCCTTTGCCAGGTTAGGAAAGTTTTCAGTTATTATTTCTTCACATAAGTTCTCAGTTCCTTGCTTTCTCTCTTCTTCTTATACCCCTTTGATGCTAATGTTGTTATGCTTGATGTTGTCCCAGAAGTCTCTTAAATGCTTCTCATTTTTTTGGATTCCTTTTTCTTTTTGTTATTCTGATTAGTGTTTTCTGCTACCTAGTCTTCCAAATTGCTGATTTGATCCTCTGCTTTATCTAGTCTGCTGGTGATTCATTCTATTACAGTCTTCATTTCAGTTATTGTATTCTTCATTTCTGACTGGTTCTTTTTTGTGGTTTCTAAGTTCTATTTTATGCATGCCATATCTCTGTTAAAGTTCTCACTAAGTTCCTTGGGCATCCTTTTAACTATTGTTTTGAACTCTGTCTTTGGTAGTTTGCTTGCCTCCATTTTGTTTAGTTTTTTTCCTGCGGTTTTCTCCTGTTCTTTCATTTGGGATGTATTTCTCTGTTTCCTCATTTTGGCTGCCTCTCTGTTTGTTTCTAAGTATTAGGTAGATCAGCTACATCCTGCAGTCTTGGCCGGGTGGCCTTATGTAGTGGGTTCCCTGAGGGGCCCAGTAGCACAGTTTTCTTGGTCACCTAAGCCAGGTGCTCCAGGAGTGTCCCTTGTGTGTTTGTTGTGTGTGCCCTCCTGTTATAATTGAGCCTTGATTGCTATTGGCATGTTAGTAGGTGGGATTGACCCTCAGGCTGATTGGCTGTGGGGTTTGGCCACAACCACAGCTTACAGGCTGCTGTGTAGGGGAGGTTTACCTCACTGAGTGGGATTTGCCCCAGTGGGCTTCTGGTGCCTGTTGACACTGCCCTTTGTGTGTGCCACTGTGCCACATGTGGGGCTAATTGGATGGTGTTCTGCTGTGGTCTGAAGCCATCCTTCAATGTGTTGGTTCTGGGGCCTCTTGGGAGGGGCTCTCATGCAGGTCCAAGTCACACACTGCCTGTGACTGGCTGGGGGCTACGTGGTAGGAGCTATCAAGTGATCCATGGTTGTTTGCTGCCTCTGCTAACCCTAGAGGCACATGGGAGAGGCCACACTGTGAACTGAGGATGTCTGCCACCAGTACCAGGCCTGGGGTATCTCCTCAAAAAGCCAGGACACTGCAAGGCCTGCTGCCAACTTTTGGGTCCCTTAAGGTTCAGCTACTGATACAGCCTCTGTGTGGTATGCAATGTGGGTGAGGTGGGGTATCACAAAGTCACTAGAGTGGGAAGAGTTGTGGTTATCAGATTAATGTAGACTCTGGTTTTCTGCCAGTACTGAGCTACTCAGCAAAAATCTCAGAGCACACTGGGCCTGTTGCTGCCAGTCTGGGGTCTGTGAGACGTTAATAGTTTTCCAAGGAAGAGTGCAATGTGGATAGGGCTGGCTGCTTGCAAGTAAATGCCTCCATTGTTGGGAGAGCTGGGTGGGGTGGGCTCTCAGTGCGTCGTCGGAGATGCTGAGCTCACCAGACCAATGAAATTCAGATTTGGCCTGTGGGGAGGGTTCAACAGAGTAAAGATGGTGCCTGTCTGCTGATTGCATGGGAGAAAGACTCCACACAGGGAAAATGCCCACTGTCATCCAGCCCTCCTCCAAGAGCCACATAACTCAGTCTGTCCCTTATTTGTCCCCAGCAACCCCTGAGTACTGTCCCTCCACTGGAGCCCAAGGTGAGTGCCTGTAAGTAAAAGAGTCTGTGTGCAGGCCCTTAAAAGGACTCCTGGGATTTCTTTTGCCTTCTGTCCCACCCTGATTGTCAGAATTCCCACTGTTTCTCATAGCCAGATGTTGTGGGGGTTCTCTTCTCAGCACCAGCACTTTGGCCTGGGGAGGCCAGTGTGGGGCTGGGGTCCCTCGCTCCTCTGGGGGAAACCTCCACAGCTGAGATATCCCTCCTAGTTTTCAACAACCACATGGAGGTTTGGGGACAGTTTTGTATCTCCCCCACTCCTACCACTCTTGATGTGGCTTCTTCTTTACATCCCTTGTTATAAAACTTCTGTTCAGCCAGACTTTAGATGATTCTCCAGGTTGATTATTTTATAATTTAGTTGTAATTTTAATGTGTTCATGGAAGGATGCAGGCACAATATTTATCTACTCCTTCATTTTGGATCTCTTCCCACTTAGTCCTTCTTGACCATGTTAAAACTCTGAGGTTTTTAAGTACTCACTCAGACTTGGTACTATAATAATAAAATTATTTTGAATACTATGTAGCAAAAATATCCTCATGCAGAAAAATACTTTATTATAATAGGGTCGGCAATGCATTTGTGTTTTAATGTGCCTTTAAGTATGGGAGTATGGTGGCAGTGTTCCTTTGCACTGTGGAAAGAGCAGAAAGCCATGGCATGTGCTTTCTGACTATCAGGCTCACCTAGAGTTGGAGAGGCTTTATGTTCTCACAGGAGCAGTGGGTAACTCTTACAAAGCAACACTGGCAATGGCACCAAATATATGGCACTGACTCTAGGGGCCATGGCAAGTTTGTGTCCGTGCAGCAGCCCTGGACTATGGAATTTTAGAAATGTGCAGAATGTTATGGAATAGATGGGAACCTCTTTAGAAGAAACCCATTGGCCAAGTGATGCTCTACAAGATTGAAATATTTTTTTTGTGGTTCATTATCACTTATGTACATGGCACTTATATGTTTTAAAAAAATCCAATGTCCTGTTGTATCAAATATTTCTCATTGCTTATTGAAGCAGCATAGTTATCAGTCAGATAAACATATCATAGATGATGATGTCTCTTGTGAAAAGACTTTACACAGTGATTTTAATTTTGAAAGTGTCTACTGAACTGCTCAATGCTAACTACATAATCACTAATAGTCTGATGGCTGACAAAATAAATACAGAAAGCCAGTAAGCAGGTGAAATTTTATTTGAAAATATACCCTATATCAATGTTCACTTTTGAGCCAGATATTTTGGCCTTCTATAAGCACACCCTAAATGTTCCATGTGAGCTATAAACTTAGTTTATCATGTTAGTATGTATTATGCAATATTTAGCCTCGGTGCCTTTTTGGCTGCAATAAAACTTATTTTTACCTTATATTTGAAATATAATTTACAGTTTTTTAAAAAAGATTTTCAGATAAACAATGATTCTCAAAATAATTCTGGTCATGTGCATATATAATGAGTCCCATTTTATGAACATGAAAATCAAAGCCCGGAGAGATGAAATAGCTTTCCCAAGACCAAATTGCTATTTGAAAAAACAGAACTAGGATTAAATATTTCAATATCCTGGACCAGTTTTCCTTTCTGTTGCCAATACTGCCTCTTACATTAGAAGGTAAATTTGAATTGCTTACCATAGCCTTCATTGGAATATACATATACTTAAAATTAAGTCATTAAAAATAATTGAACTCTGTACTTTTAGGGAAAGAGGGAATATGAAATGTGTTGGCTCCTAGCAGGAGGTAGTCCCAACTAAAAGAGCCAAGGGGCACTCTATCAGTAGTGACGGAAAGTGTAAAATTTGTCACAGGGAAAACATCACTCGTTTCTTATATTGTCTACTTCACTTGTAGTCCAGAATTCACTCATAGGTAATAAAAGCTGAAGGAGAAGAATAAAAAGTATTTGCCTGAATGGCTGTAAAAGAGGCTGTGTTACACTGAGAAATACGCATTTGATCTCTTCGAGAGATGCGTTCGAAGTTTGCAAAATACACGTTAGTTAATAATGCAACCATGTCGATAGTTGCCTTAATGCTCATTTAGAAATATTCATTGAAACACTTGAAATTTCAAAAATGACTTGATGAAAATCTCAAAGTATTCTTAAGAACTTTAAATGAATGCTAAAAACTAAAGAATGCTACAACGTAAAAATATGAAAACACACCCTAACAGTGATTAGGCTTCAACATTGTTTTTAGAGATTTCTAGTTTCTATTATAGTATTTGCCTTGTCTAAAATATGTGGTGAGGTTTTTGGTTTCCATGGTGACACAACTCTTTTCATACATATTTATCATTGAAATGCCAGAAACCCACCCCTTTCTATCAAAGAATGCTACTTTAGCACTTAATAATTGAAGTTAAAGCTGATTTATTTTTTATGTCAGAGTGTTTTAAACAGATCCCTCTATCACTAAAAACTGAGGCAGCATTACAGTTCTTTTCTCATAAGCAGTTTATTTTATACATGACTCCTGAAAAATACTTCTGGTTTTTAAAAACTAGAGAAGACTTTGCGTCCTTTTTTCCTTCAGTCAGCACCACAGGGATTCCCAGCTAAGCTTTCAAAATGTTGCAGAATATACATTGAGTAAAGCACACAACCTTCAATTTCATTAATACGGTGTTCAGAAGGAAAGCACGCACATCTTGCCTTTGCCAATAAGCAGGGAGCAATGAAGTTATTACATATTACTAAATTAATATTTAGCAAAGTAAAATGCTTCACTTTCACTCCATTTACTCTCTTTTTCAAGTTGTCTAGTTTTCCTGGATGTCTGAAAAGAGATTTTGGTTTTTCATCTACCAATGTCCTTTTTCTTAAAAATAAAGCCAATAATGGGGCATATGCTTATGTCAACTTACACATTTGTATAGTCTAGTGAACAGTGCTCTCATTTTGAGTTTTAAATATCATGGTTAGTTTATTATTTAACTCGTTTTGCATATTAAAACTACCAAAAAAGTGAAGAAATGTAATTGAGGTAGTTAATTGTTATTACCTGTCTTTGTTGAAACACAACTGCAGTAATGTATTCAAGAAATGAATGAAAACACAGTGAGTTTAAAAAGTTCAACCACAAATAAAACCTGTTTAAAAGCCCTGGGAGTGCATCAAAATAATATAGGTACATGTAAAAAAGTTTTGGAACCTCAAAGAAAGAACATTGAATGCAAGGTAAAAGTCTAAAGTGTCACTCAAAAAAATAAATTGGACACAGAGTGGTTTGAATACTTCTATCTCCTGTTAGGGTATGATGTTCAGTTGCATTTATTTATTTTTCTAGGAGGAAAAGCAAGGAAAGCCCAGAATATGGCACAATAAAGTGGTTTTCATCAGTTTCTGTAGCATCATCTTAGGCATTTATCCATGGGAAGTCCAGCTCAACTGTCACAACAATTTAACATGTTTTGATTTATACAAATAAGCCTTCTTTGGGACTAGAAATTCAAGAATGAGAAGGGAAATTTTTCAAAATTGTACTTATATGAGAGTCTGCCTTATTCCAATTTAAATTGTTCTCCCATTTTCATATTCTTTGGAGAACATTTTCCTCTTGATGACCTGCAACAATTTTCTTTGAGGAAAGTGAATTATTCGACTGAGGTGATTATAAATAATGAAATTTTTGTTGTATCCTATACACATTCCACTATGGCTCAGAGATATCATAGCTTTTACCAATGTTCCTGAATTTAAGTGAGCAGAATGGGATATTAAAAAAAAATATAAAGACATTTAAAAAAAAACTGCCCCCTTAGGCTCTGTATTTTACAGCACACCTATGTAATTCAAAATAGCATATATTAATTTGATAAAAATTAGAATATATATTAAAGTATGAATAAAGATGATGAAAATAACAAAATTGATACAAATCAGAAATAATAATGATTGGCACATTTTCTTCCAAATTTTCTTATTTATAAGTACAAACCATGGTGTATTCTATATATTGTGATAATTTCTCATTTAATAATGTATTAGGTCCACACACAAAAAAAGAGCACCAGTAAAGGTAAATATTTAGGTAATCAAGAAAAAGAAAACATTTTTTCTTTTAACTGTTTGAAAACTATGTAAAGCAATATTTATATATTTATATACATGTAATTTTGTTAGTGAACCTAAAACACATACAAATGCAACATATTTGACAATAATAAGGCAAAACAAGTTTGTGGGAGCAAAGCTGTATTGAAATAGGAAAATAATAACAAATGATAACTTGAATCTGCAGGAACAAATGGAGAGAACCAGAAGGCTAATATACCAAACTCTACAAGTATATACTTGTACTCCGTTCTTCTCTCAGTTTTTTAATAAAGAAAAATTACATAAAGTAACAAATATCAATGTTTGTTGTGTTTGATATATTATATATATATATATATATATATATATATATATATATATATATATATAAAATGTATGACAGTAATAACACATCAAGGGTGAGAGGGAACAGAGTTGTAGAGAAGTAATACTTCTATATCACACTGGAATTAAGTTAATGTACATATGAAAAAGATTCTAAGTTAAGTGTGTGTTGGAAACCCTAGAGGTGTCACTGTGAAAATAACTGAAAACATATAGTTTTAAAACTTGCTAAAGAAACTAAAATATTACACAGGAAAATCTTCAATTAATGCAAAAAAAAGATTGAAAAGGATAAACAAAGGAACAAAAAAGACATGAGACAGAAAGGAAACAAATAGCAAAATGCCAGAAATAAATCCAACTATGGATTTATCAAAGATAGCATTAAGTTAAATGGATTAAACAATACAATCAAAAGGCAGAGATGATCAGACTGTATTAAAAGACAAGCAAGATTCAATGATATGCTGTCTACAGGAGACACATTTTACATTCACGAATGAAAATAGAATGAAGGTAAAAGGATAAAAAAATATATAATCTGCAAATAACAACTGTAATAGAGCTGGAGTGGCTACATTAATATCAGACAAAATAAATCTAAGAAAAGTTGTTACTAGAGACAAAGAGGAATATTCTATAGTAATAAAGCCTCAATTTGTCAAGAATCTGTAACAATTAATAGACATATATGCATCTTAAATGTCCCAAAATACATGAAGCAAAGACTGACAAAACGGAGGAAAAACAGACAACTCAACAATAATAGTTAGATATTTCAACACCCCCACTTTTAATTACATATAGAAGAAATAGATAGATGATCAACAAGAATATAGAATATGTGACCTAACAGGCATCTATTGAACATTTTCCACTCAAGCATAGTAAAATACACATTCTTCTGAAGTGCATATGAGACATTCTCCAGAATGCATCATACATTAGATTATATATAAGCCTCAATAAATTTAAAAGAATTAATACCATAAAAGGCATGTTCTTAGAACACAACAGAATTAAACTAGAAATCAATAACACAAGGAAAATGGGAATTTCACAAATATGTAGAAATTAAACTACATGCTCCTAATCATCAGTAAGTCAAACAAAGTATCACAAGGGAAGCTAGAAAACACTTTAAGCTGAATGAAATGAAAACACATCATATCAAAACATATGGGATGCAGATAATGCGATGCTTAGAAGGAAATTTAAAACTCTCAGTCTATATTAAAGAAGAAAGATCTCAAATCAAAAACCTTACCTTCTATCTTAGAAAAAACAAACCCAAAAAACAAAACAGAAAAAGAACTAAACTTGAAGCAGTAACTATTAGAGCAGAAATAGATGAAATATACAATAATAATAGTAATAAAAAACAAAGATATCCAGAAGTTGGTTCTTTAAAAACAGTAACAAAATTGACAAATCTTCAGCTAGACTGACAAAGGAAAATAGAGAGAAGACTCAACTTATTAAAATTAGAAGTGAAAGGGACAGGAGTCATTGCTACTGACTTTACAGAAATAAAAAATTATTTTAAGGGACTACAATAAAAAAGCAGAGTTCTACAAATGAAGCAAATTAGATAAAATGGACAAATTTCTAAAAAGACACAAACTACCAAAAGTGACTCAAAAAAAAAAATAGGGAAGTCTGAATTATTTAAAAGAAGTATTTAAGATTGGATTAGTAATTTTAACAGTTCTCACAAAGAAAACACAGGTCCAGAGGGCTTCCCTTTTGAATTCTAACAAATATTTAAGGACTTACACTAATCATTCTCAAATTCTTTTAAAAAATTAAATAGAAGGGACTTTCCAAATTATTCTATGAAGACAATATTACTCTGATACCAAAACCATACAAGAACATCACAAGAAAAGAAAACTACAGAACAATCTATAATATAGTATAGATTTTAAAATTCTCAACAACATAGTAGCAAATTGAATCCAGCAATATATAATTAGAAATTATATACCATGATTATATGGAATAAATCAATTTATGTAACATACTATAGAATAAAGGGAAGAAATACATGATCCTCTCAATAGATGTAGAATAAAGTCTTTGACAAATGTCAACACCCTTTCGTGACAAAAACACTCAGCAAAGTGGAAATGGAATGGATCCTCTTAAACTTGATAACAGCCATCTGCAAAGCCCCACAGTTAATGGTTACTGACTGACTGCTGTCTACTCTCACCACTACTATACAACATGGTACTGATGTTCTACCCCAGACAATTTGGCAAGAAAAAGAAAAAAAGGCATTGAGATTGGAAAGGAAGAGGTCACACTATTTTAACAATTGGTAGAAGACATGATCTGTAAGATCTGAAACCATAAAATACCTGGAAGAAAATATAGGAAGAAACTTCTCAGACATTACCCGGAGTAAGATTTTTACTGATATATACCCTCGCTCGAGGGAACTAAGAGAAAAAATAAACATATGGGATTATATCAAACTAAAAAGTTTTTTCACAGCAAAGGAAACCATCAATAAAACAAGAAGGGATCCTACTGAATGGGAAAAGATATTTGCCAATGATATATCTGATAAGGGATTAATATCACAAATCTATGGAAAACTCACTCAACTCAACTCCAAAAAAACAACAACAAACGATCCAATTAAAAAATGGGCAGAGGACTTGAAGAGACATTTTTCTAAAAAGGACATACAGATGGCAAACAGACATATGAAGAAATGCTCAACCTCACTAACCATCAGAGAAATGCAAATAAAAACCACAATGAGATACCACCTCACCCCAGTCAAAATGGCTATCATCAATAAATCAACAAACAGCAAGTGCTGGCGCGGATGTGGAGAAAAGGGAACGCTTGTGCACTGTTGGTGGGATTGCAGATTGGTGCAGCCGCTATGGAAAACAATATGGAGGTATCTCAAAAATCTGAAAATGGAACTACCTTATGATCCAGTAATTCCACTCCTAGGTATCTATCCGGAGAAATCCAAAACTCCAATTCAAAAATCTTTGTGCACTCCTATGTTTATTGCAGCACTATACACAATAGCCAAGACATGGAAACAACCAAAATGCCCATCGGTAGATGACTGGATTAAGAAACTGTGGTACATTTATACAATGGAGTATTATGCAGCCATAAAGAAGAAAGAAATCTTACCATTTGCAACAACATGGATGGATCTAGAGAACATTATGTTAAGTGAAATAAGTCAGACAGAGAAAGATAAGTACCATATGATCTCACTTATTTGCGGATTCTAAAGAAAAGAATAAGTGAATGAATTAATCAGAAACAGTTTGGGAGACAATGAGGAAAAACTGAGGGTTGCTAGATGGGCGGGAGGGGTGGGGGGTGGGGGGAAGGGTGAGGGGATTGGAGGGCAATCGGTGACCATAGGATGGCCACGGGCTTGAATATTAATCTGGGGAACGTAATTTGGTGGTTACCAGAAGGTAAAGGGTTTGGGGGGTGGGGGATGAGGGTGAGAGGGATCAAATGTATGGTAATGGAAGGGGAGCTGACTCTGGGTGGTGAACACACAATGTGATTTATGGATGATGTGATACAGAATTGCACACCTGAAATCTATGTAATTTTACTAACAATTGTCACCCCAATAAATTAAAAATAAATTTAAAAAAAAAAAAAAAAGAAGTACAAATTGGTAGTTACAAAATAGTCATGGGGATGTAAAGTAAAGCATAGTGAATATAGTAAATAATATGGCAATAACTATGTATAGTGCCAGGTGGCTACTAGACTAGTCAGGGGGATCACTTCTTAAATTATATAAATGTCTAACCACTATGCTGTCTCCCTGAAATTAATACAAAATAATATTGAATGCCAACTGCAATTGAAAAATTAAAAAGGGGGACAATGTGAAGGGCAATAAGTGGTCCAAATTTCCATGTAGAAAACAAATAAGTCATGGAGATGTAACGTAGAGCATGGGGAATATAGCCAATAATATTATGATAGCATGGTACGGTGTCAGGTGGTTTCTAGACTTCTCATGGTGATGAATTTTTCAGGTATATTAATGTTTAACAACTATGGTGTACCCCTGAAACGCATATAATACTGCATGTTACCGTGTTTCCCCGAAAATAAGACTGGATCTTAAATTCATTTCTGCTCCACTAGGGCTTATTTTCAGGGGGTGTCTTATTTTTTCATGTACAACAATCTACATTTATTCAAATACAGTCATGTCATCTTCTGGAACATCGTCATAATGTACTAAATGCGTCCATCTGGCTGAGATGTTAGCTGGGGCTTATTCTCGGGGTAGGTCTTATTTTCGGGGAAACACGGTAGCTGTATTTTTAATAAAAATATTAAAATAATATAAAATTTAAAAAAAAAAAGAAAAGAGAAAAGAAAAGGCTGAACCTGCTGATACCTTGATCTTGGACTTCTACCCTCCAAAATTATGAGAAAATTAACTTCTGTTGTTTAAGCTATCTAGTCTGTGATATATTGTTATGGCAGCCCAGGAAACTAATGCAAAAGTACCTAGGAATATAAAAAAAATATGTGATCATAGCAAGAACTGTTGAAATTATAGAAAAATATAGATGGAAATAAAAATCACCCATAATTCCATCACTGAGAGATTATCATCATAAAATGTTTGGTGTATTTTCTTCCATGCTTTTTCCCTAAGATATCCGTATTTGTTTTCATTTTCACAAAATTAACATCGCAATGTACTTACAGTTTTGTACCCGGCTTCTTTAACATAATTATGAATATTTTTTACTAAATCATGAACATTTTGCCATCTTGATAGAATAAAAAATATGTTTTGAAATGGAAAAAAAAAAAAAAGAAGACATGATCATGTATATGAAAAATCCTAAGGAATCCACAAGAAAACTATTAAAACTAATGTCAAGTTGAGCAAGTTTGTGGAATATAAAATCAATATATCTAATCATTGGTATTTATAAAAACTAGCAATAAAGAATCCAAAAATGAAATTAAGAAAATTACATTTATAATAGTATCAACAAGACACAATATTTAGGAATTTAACAAAATATGTAACACATACACTGAAACCTACAAAATATTGTTGGAAGAAATTAAAGATCTAAGTAATAATAATAATAATAATAATAATAATAATAATAATAATAGCCTATGTTCTTGGGACCAAAGATTTAAAATTGTTCAGATGGCAAGTATCTCCCCAAATAGATCAAGAAATTCAGCACAATCCCTGTCAAAATCCTATGTGACTTTATTTTGTGGAAATTCAGAAGCTAATCTTAAAATTCATATAAAAATGCAATGGACTTAGAAAAGCCATAAGGTTCTTGAAAAAGAATAAAATTAGATTTACACTTCCCAATTTCCAAAATTACTACAAAGCTACAATAATCAAGACAATATGGAACCAGTTCAAGGACTGACATGTAGATCAATAGAATGCAGTTGAATCCAGAAGTAAACGATGACTTTTATGGTCAATTGATATTTGACAAGAGTGCCAAGACAATAAAATGGGGGAGAGAATAGTTTTTTCAACAAATAGTGCTGGTACAACTGGATATCTACATGCAAAATAATTAAATTGAACCTATTCTTCACAGCATACATAAAATTTTTAAAAATAGATCATAGACCTAAGTGTTAGAGCTAAAATTATAAAACTCTTAGCAAGAAAATACAGGACTAAATATGTTTGACGTTAGGTTAGACAATGGTTTCTTAGATGTGATACCTAAGCATAAGTGACAAAAGAAGAAAATAAATTATATCTTATCAAAATTAAAACCTTTTGTGCTGCAAATGATACCATTAAGAGAATGGGAAGACAACACACAGGATGAGAGAATATATTTGTAAATCATATATCTGAAAAGAAATTTTATTGAAAAAAGCTGTTACAACTTACAATATATTTTAGAATAATACAGTTCTGGAATTTGTTTTCAATCCCTGAAAATTACAGAATATTAGCCATATAATTTTATGTCAACATTTCTAGAGGTTTTTAATTTTTTTTAAATTTTCATAGCTATTTATTTGTTCAGATATACTTTTTATATTAATTTTTAAGGTTTCTTTTCATGGATATTATTTATGTGGAAATTTCCACAATTGTTAGAATAGGATTATACTTTGTTTAATTTAGGTTTTTATTTTCCAAAATCTAGATTTGTGGCTTAAATATTTCTGTTCTTCTATTGTGTCATCTTCTCCTTTGATTACAATAAACATATTTTATGCATGTGTATTATTTTTAGAACCAACTTGTGAATATCAATTCTATTGTTGTTTTCATTTATGAATGTAAAATTTTTGCTTTTATACTTTGTAACTCAATTCTTCTGTTTTCTTTAGCTTTGACTTCATCTAACCTCTGGAAAACAAATGTTTAATTAATTTATTTTATTTCTCTTGCTAAATAATTAACAGTCTTAAAATGATGAATTTGCCTCTATTTATATTATTGGCCACATATGTTTTAATTTGCAGTGTTTTCATTTTTTGAATATTATATAATTGAAGATTTAATTTTCTTTCTGTATAAGAAGTAATTTAGGAATTTTTTTCCCTTTTTCCATGTCAAAGTAGTTAGTTTTTAATTTATTTTAGTGTGGTCTAATAAAGGGTGTTTACTGAAACATACTGAACAAATCTTTATGTCCTAATATGTGAACCATTTAACAAATACTCTATGGACACATAAAACCCAAATTTATTAAAATTAAACTATAATTTTACATTACTGATTTTTACTTTGAAGAAGCCTTTACAACTTTAATTTCTATTTTGTAACCAGGGTTTTGATGTTCACCACCCCAACCTTTAATGTTACACCTACCACGGTTTTCATTTGTTTACTTTGATTCATCTTGCTGGCCTGCCATTGGCTTTTGAATAATTATTTCAGGAAGTGTGTGTTTGTGTGTGGCACACTTTCTGAGTTCTGGAATACCACGAGCTCCTTTTATTGACTTCACACAATTTGGCTAGGTTTAGAATTCTTAGCTCAAATAATTTTTTCTCCAAGTTTTGTACACATTATTTTTCCATGTATTGTTACGGAATGTTACAGAGCAAATGACTTTCTGTCTTCTTATGAAAACTGGCATTCATTCCTTTTGGAGTATTTGGGAGATTGTTTTTTTTTTTGTTTGTTTTGTTTTTGAGCATGGGTGTTTGCATAATGTTTACCCATCTTTAAAATCAAACATGTCATCAGGAAATTAACATTTACATGCATAATGTTTACCCATGTTTAAAATCAAACATGTCATCAGGAACTTCCGGAGAAGACCTTGGTGTTCTATACACCCAGTACTATAGTATAGAATTGTTTGCTTTTTTTTGTTTGTCTACCCCCCTCCCCCGTTGTAATACTGCCTCTTTTTAGTTCTGATTTCTCTTTATATAACACCTAATATCCACTTATTGACTATGTACTGACATGTGTGTCTACTACGTTGTTTTATTGTTTTAATGACTTGGTCTTTTCCCTGTTTTCAAGACTTCTCAAGTTTGTCTGTCACATCTCTATTCAGTTTTCTGCAGTGTTTGTTCTACTCTTCACTACATTTAATGACAATTTACATTTTTAAATTTCACTTTCAACCTTGCAATCCTAATTTCGTCTATGTGTCTTTTGTCAGCCTGTTTTTATTCCTCCTTATATCTCATCTCAATGTCTGTGATTAAGCCTTTTGAAAGTTTAGGCTGCTGATACAGAAAACAGAATTTACTGTACCTAACTTAAGTGGAAATGCAGGTATTTCAGGGTTCATAGCTTACATAATAGGCAGAATATCTAAGGAAACATATTGTGGGTTGGGATTTCAGGACTGAGTCCAGGATTGAAGAACCTGGTCACCATGGGAGACCGTACTTCCTCTTTGATCAGAAAGCTATCTTCTAACGTGAAACATGGCTGCTGTAGGCTATAGAACCATACTACCACAATAATCACAAGCCACTGTGGTCAGTTAGTAAGGCACCACCATCTGGAAATCACCTTGTTACCAGTTCCAAACAGTACTAGGCCTATTGCAATCTGTACAGCAAAACAGAAGCCACAAATCCTGCCTGGACATCCATGAATCTAGTGACCAGGCACTGAGAAGAAATCAGGTGCAACAGAAAAGAAATCACATGCCTTTTTGACTATGATTGCCAGTAAAAATAGGAAAACATCTTTTGTTTCACTTCCACCTTCGAAATCTCATTAGATTGTATCTGACTGGTGGAAACTTAACTCACATCTAGAACCTTAGCTATAGTGGGATCTGGGGGAGAAAAAAAAGTATTTATTTTTTTTCTAACATCTGCAATGTTGGAAGTCACTTTGACAGGAATCTAGATGGATATTCAGTACCAAGCCAGCATATCTACCTCAATCTACTGCTCTGGATACTCAACTTCATTCAAGTTCTTCTTTCCAATCTTAAGCTTTCAGATGATAGCAATAGAACAGCAACAATACAGCTTCCAATAATATCTGCAATGATGCAGCTTCCAATAATATCTGCAATGATGCAGCTTCCAATAATATCTGCAATGATGCAGCTTCCAATAATATCTGCAATGATGCAGCTTCCAATAATATCTGCAATGATGCAGCTTTCAATAATATCTGCAATGATGCAGCTTTCAATAATATCTGCAATGATGCAGCTTTCAATAATATCTGCAGTGATGCAGCTTTCAATAATATCTGCAGTGATGCAGCTTTCAATGTATAAATGAGAATGCTTTCATCTTCTCTATAAAAATGGAGCCATTAGTTACTACATCTACTAGTCAGTGATATTCATTTCTCCTTATGTTCAATGATATTGTTTAACTTGTGGGCAGAATTGCAAAGTAAATTAATACCAACATTCCCTATGTAAAAATGACAGGAGAAAATGATGAGTAAAATAAAATTGTTTAGTAAAAATGCTATAGATATAAGCACACAAGAAAGACAATAAGAGAAGCTACCTTAGTCCTTATCTCTGTAATTTATCATGTGGTTGTAATTATTATGTATAACTTCCTGCAAAACCCTTCCCTTGGGCAACATATCCAGTGAGCTGGGATTTTCATCTGGCAGAGTGACCCAAAACTTCACACGTTGGTGTATGAGCCTTTATTAAGCCTGTGTGCTATCGCATTACTCCCATTATGCTTTTAGCTGGACATCGCAGGTGTCTTCTAGAGGATTGCCTGCCTAGTATTCTCTGTGCCCCACGTGAAAGAGCAACCTTATTTCCCCTTAGTTATCAGGATCAAGCAGTCCAGAAAACAATAATCTTCTTTCAATATGTAGGTCCAATGGCATGAGTAGCTCAATAGTGAAAGGTGACAGTTTTAACTTTCAATTTAAAGAACCATTGATTTATTCCTGGTGGAAGCATTTATCTCTTGAGCACCAAGACCTAAACCAGTAGAAGCAAAGTCACAGAAATGAGAAACACATATACTGTGAGTGGGTCATTCAATGTAGTAAAGCAGATGCTGTCAGGATTTCCATACTCAGTGCCTCGATCAGGGTGTTCCCACTATCAGAGGAAAACAACTGTACATCATCTGCTCTCTGAAAGCATGTACCGTCCTGTAGGGAACGTCCTATTCTGGCCAGGTACTGACCTAACTGTGTTCAACAGTCCATCCTATGTTTACAAAAGGCCCATTGTTTCTGCGTACCTGCTAAGAATAGTGAATCCCTTGGAAGTCAGCCCACTTTCTCTCCTATTTCCTCTGTATAATGAATTTCACGGTCAGAGCTGTGTTGTGTGGTAATACCACGATAAAAAATGAAGTATTCAGGAACTCTCAAAATGTTCTCTTATGAAGTAGGCAGTGAAGGCAAATCTCCTACCCCAAACAAGTAAGTGCACTCACTAGTCAGTACTCACACGTCCTCTTCCATGTGGAGCTAAACCCCACAGACACCCGATGAAATCCACCTGTCCCAGGTGCCGGCTGAGCCATGTGGTAATGGTGTAGCAGGCTGGTGAGTGCCCACAGCCAGCAGCAGACAGGCATGCTTTCCCTTGCCGATGGTAATGAGCTAAGTGAGTCTTTACCTCCATGCGTTCACCTTCTGAGGGTAACAAGACCATCGCTCTATTCAAATGCAACTAGTTCAGGAAACTGACGCCATATTCACATTTCCTGAGAGTGTTCCTGTGCAGTGACTGCATTCATCATACAGAGTGGAGAATGGAAGAGCACTCCAGGTAGTTAAAGCCAAAGGGATTTGTTCTAGGGTCTCAGGTGGCTCAGAACGTTGGAAGGCCTGGCCTGAAGAAAATAAATTCACCACACCCTGCCTCTCAACACCGACAGGGATATCATCCAGAAACTGGGGTGCCCACTCATGCTGTGCCAAAAACCAAATATCTCTGTTGTGGACTTGCCTGCAATATACTTGAGGCAACTGACAAATTTTTTGCTTTTAAATCTTACCCAATGCCGTTCAGTGGATGAAGCCTAAATCATCTTAAGGATTTTTAAGCTGCAAAAGTGTCTGGGAAATGTTGTTTTCAGCTTTCCAGGCACAGTAGAGGAGTGTGGAATGGATGCAGAATGCCAATTCATTCTTCCTATACAGTCATTCCTTTGCCTTTCCTTTGCCTGTATTAGTTGACTCATTCATTCATTCATTCCACAGTACCTGTCAGTACCTGACATTTCACTTATATTTCATTTATTTTACTGAAAAAGCTTTTTTTGTTGTTGTTGTTTTTTTTGATAGCAGGAACTGTGTTTCAGCTTATACGGAATCACCAGAATATGTCACACCTATAGTAGGAGACCAACTAATGCTTGGTTTTATTGAATTTTTAATAGTTCAGAGTAGACCTCTGTCAAACATTTACTTCTACTTTCTCTAGATTAAAAGAAATAAAGTAGACACTTCCTAATAGATGCTTTCTTTCATACTATAGAATCTCGTGACAATTTTCAGTTGGGTTTTTATTTATTAACCTATTCTTGAAAGAAGAGAGATAAATCCAGCTGGAAGTCTGCCCATAAACAGGGCTTCTCTTTTGGGTCCTGCATTACTTACTTTCTCAGTTGTTCTTAGATTTTTGCTTTGAAATATTCAGCTCGAGGGCTGGTAAATGCAAATACACATTAGCAGTGTAGAAACCTTGCTTCCTGAGAGCAGCGAAGGGCAGGCTCAAATACAGAAGTTCCCAGCAAAGGCAGTAATTCTTGTGCAATTTCTTCTTTCTTTGATGAAGCTAGTGCACCGGGATAAAGTGCTCTGGGCTTTCTGCCCAACCTCCAGGGCCAGCCACATTGTGAGGCTTCTGTGCCTCCTCCCGGCATGGCTGCCTCCTTGTCAGGCAGGGGCCATGCTTAGAGCTAACAGAAAAAAAACAAAAAATACAGAAGGCTCGGTGAAATTTTAATTTCAGATAAACAACAAAAACATTTTTAGAATACGTATGTTTCAAATTGCTTGGGACAATGCAATTGCAGTAAAGAAATTTTTGTCATTGTTCATCTGAAATACAAATGTTTATGGGCATCCCGTATTTTTGTTTGCAACATTTGGCAAACCTGGCCATAGCACACCCAGTGGAATTGCCTTTGTATCATTGAGAAGCCAAGATAGCTGGTGGCGCTATTCACTCTGTAGGTGCCAGATAGAATCTTACCCAAGGGCATCTTTTCCAGTCAGATTGCCAGAGTGTAAATCTTTGCTTCTTCACTTATTATTATTTGACTGTACATAAGTTACGTAAGCTTTCTGTGCCTTAGTTTATTTACCTATGAAACTGATCTAATAACTACCTACTTTTAGGGTCAATAGGAGTGTCAAATGTGATAATTCATCGTAATCATTTAGACAAGCATGTAGCACATGATGAACTATAAATATTAAGTATTATTATTATTATTCATATTTTCTTCCTATTATTATTATTTCTGTTGGGAAAACAAGGACATGCTGGGGCTTCCCCAAAACAACTGGTTGGAAATGCTGTTCACCTGAAACAGTAAAAGTGATCCCAAATTTAAAACCTCCTTCTGCCCCATCGATGTGCCTCACACCAACGTTCATGGTTCCAATTAAGAAGGAGTTGGGGTCTGCCATCCCATCCTCGGACTGCGTCCTGAGAGTCGGGGCAGCTTTCTCCAGAGGGGAGTTTGGAGCCAGCTTGCAGTGCCTTGTCATTTCCACTGCACTCAATCCAGCAGAAATTCGCGGCTATTTCTGACACTGGGAATGATAACCCTTCTCGGGTTCTTTAACTGATACAGAGTAGTGTCTATTTTTAGGTTCCGTTGGTCATCTTAGGAGACGTAACAGAAAGGAAATTAGACCCCTCGACTCAAGTCATCAGCTTTCTCAGTATTCCAGAGCAGAAGCAGAACCTTCATTTTGTTTTAATCACTTGACTATATTGATACTTAATAACTAGTATGATACCTAAAATTCAGTGAGACAATAGTGAAGAAAGATCTTTCAACATGAGCTTCATTGACTGGCTCACGTCTGTGTTTATAAATTTTAGCTCAAATCTCCTCACTAGTTCTCTATATGTTAATATATGAAATTCCCTCCTTCTGTGGTTAATGTAATACAGACCTAATCCTATGCAATGATTCTAGTCTAGGCTTCTTTCCAGTCCTCTGGAGTTATTTATATGCAATTTTCAAACAGAGATGATCTTTCCTATATGCACTAATAATATTTACATTTTTAAATGGAACACAGACTCAAAGTTGAGGTAAAAGGTTATGAGGTCAAAGAAACAGAGATTAAATCTTTAACCATAGCAGACTGTTACATGTTGAAAATAGCAATATCACATTTTTGCAAATTTCATACTCTCATTGGAGACATAGATGCCTAACACAGGGAAGATTTCTTTTTAAAAGAACAACTGTGTTCCGCAACAGCTATTAAGCAGCCCACATAGAGATCAGTGATTATTAGGAAAAAATATATCTGAACAATTCCAAACAATGAAGTCCAAAACGTTGCATGTAAAGAATTGGAAATAATGAGTGATTATATTTCAAATGATCAGTGATAGAGAAGCAAATGTAAAATTGTAATTAATGGATCTGGCTTTCTAAGGGGTGAAGTCACTATTTGCAGGAAAGTTAAATGCTAAAAGATTATTTTACTGGTGCTATGTACAACTCTTGATGAATGAAAAAACAAACATTATGGGGTGAATACCGTACCAAAGCAAGATCTGAAAGTGAAAAGTAGGCCAACTGAAAAATGTCCTCACTTTTCCCTGGTTCTCTGGATTCATCCCTTCAGAGGACAACGGTTTCCTACAAGAGCAGTCTGTAGACCTCCCATTAGCTTGCACAGGTCTTGGTGCCTTTTTACATTATAAGAAGGTTCTGGGTGTAATGGCTGACACTCTATGCTCTCTACTGTATGAAGTTAGATCTTTTGTAGGGATGATGAATAGCGCCTTCAGTGTCTAATAGAAAGTTTCCTACAGTATATCTCCAGTGATGGTGGTTTATACTATGGCCATTGTGCATTTTCAGATATAATATTCCTTTCTTTTACACATGGGCTCTAGTTTCTGAGTCTCATGCCTGGTTAGCTGTACATAAAATATATTTATAATTTAACCTTAGAAAATGTGACAGCCACCACATTCAACCTCTAAATTTGGGGAATATTGGTTTACCAATATGTGTGCTAGATCAGAGGTCAGCAAACTTTACCTTTCAGAGGCAAGATAATAAATGTTTTAGGGTTTGCAGGCCTTATGGTCTCTGTTGCAATTACTCAGTTCTGCCATTGTCAGGAATGCAGCCATAGAAGTACATAGATAAACGGTGTTGGCTGTGTTCCAATATTCCTGCAGTTAAAAAACAGGTAGCAAGCCTATGGGTCTTAATTTGCCAACCACTGTACTTCATTAACACCATTTTTGTGTAATAAAGTACTAACTTGCTCTTTTGTCTTTTGCATTAAAATGTTAAATAAGGGTGAATTATTTTGTTTCTTCTCTGGAGTAAGTTTATGATACATAATTCTTATACTTTTATTATGCATGTGTGTTGCTTATATGTATATGAGGTGTGATCAAACCATATGGTGAATGTTTAAATTAAAAAAAAATTATTACAGTAAAAGACACATTGCCATTAATCCTCCTCAAAATACTCCCCCTCGTTCCGAACACACTTATCCCATCATTCTTGCCACTTTCTGAAGCAGTTCTGAAAGTCCTCTTTTAAGAGTGTCTTTAGTTGTGCTGTTGTTGCTGCCTCGATGTCCTGAATCATTTTGACTTTGGGGAAGAGACAGAAGTCGCACAGTGCCAGACCTGGTGAATAAAGTAGATGAGGGCACACCATAATTTTGTCTTTGACAGAAATTGTCGTACCAGGAGTGATGTGTGACTTGGAGCGTTGTCATGATGGAGGATGAAGTAACGACACTTACGAAAGAAGACTTCTACAACTACTTCAGAAAGTGGCGAGAACAATGGGATAAGTGTGTTTGAAGCGAGAAGGAGTATTTTGAGGGCGATTAATGGCAATATGTTTTCTACTGTAATGTTTTTTTTTAATTTAAACATTCACTCTATCTTTTGATCACACCTCACATACTATAAATTACATTTAAACTTTTATAAATGAATTTTTTCAGAATCAAAAGAAATGTTTTATAAATGTATGCTTTTTATCATAGCTATTTTATTTCAAGGAACTCCTTGCTATTTCTTTTATTTTTATTGAATTTATATAAATAAACAGCACAAATGAAAAGGTAAAGCTCATTTTTTAACCTTAAAAGGAATGGCCTAAGATGAATACAGTAGCTCATCCTAAAACCAGACCCAATATGAGAAAGAAAACACAGTTATGAATTAGAACTGATTAATCAGATACCACCCAATACAGCCTAAGCAATGTACCAGTTAAAGCATTCAGAAATATGGGCAGAAAAATAATGAAAACTACATAACTTTGAAAGCAATGGTAATCCAATCCCATATATCCGACATATGACTAAATTCCATTTGAAACCTTCAATAGAAGTACTGTATGTTAAAGAACAAAATGGACAACTTCAGGTTATTTTTCATAATTTTTCTAATTCATTGTTTTAATGGAATTAAAGAGTTCTGTAGGAGTGAAAGAGAAGGGGGAAAAAAAGAGCGAGAGAAGCCCTTACTTGTGAGCTCTGCAAATAGTACCTACCACAAAAAAAAGTAAAGCACTTTGAATGCTGGTGATATTGTCAATGATGATAATTATTATTGTATTAATAAGTATAACAAATATTTGACAAGAAGTTGCAGTTCTCCTATGTAAATTAATAAATGTCCTAATTTACAACTATAAGTAATACTTCTGAAATTGCAGCAATCTACAAAAAGAAAAAGTAGGGCGAGGTGGTGCCAATAGTATTTCGTATACAGATAGAAGGCCCTTCCACGTTTCAAAAGGAGCTTCCCATTTGCAAAAATGGATAGTTCTGAATTTGAAGAAATATAGTCTAGAAGATTATTTTTATAGCACAGTTAAATCCAGTGAAGGACAGAAAAAGTGTGCGTTATCCAGTGGTATCTTTTGCCATAAAATACCAGACAGACGCCTATGGACGTGGTGCTGAGAGATTACTATACCACTTGATTTCTAAGCCACATGACCAGAACAAGGGAGTTACAATATAGAAAAGAGTAAAAGAAGACAAGCAGAGCATTTCTATGGGGGGAAAGGGTGTATTAACAAGAAGACCTTGAGCTTGAATTGTAGGCTCAGAAAAAGGAGAGGTGCAGTTGGACGCGTGAGTGTGTGGCCGGAGTGTCCTTTTCCCTACTGCCTACGGCCCTGCCTTACACCTCTGGTGCCGCATCAGCTGTGCAGTGTTATTATCACACCCAGGCTCTGTGTTCTAATAGTTATAGAGCCCAGAAAGCATTACTTATCCTGGATTCATTCAATTCTCTGTTATAAACATAGAGAGAGGTATGCCTGGGTGCGGAGTTCAGTGTTTTTTGTGTTTTTTTTTTTTCCTGATGAACTAGAAATCACAGTGGGGTTTCAATACTCAATTTTAGCCCTAGGTTATGTCAGGGAGTGCAGTGTCTCAAAATTAGAATAAAATAAAAGAACTCATTAAGAACATGTTATAACCCGGAGCATTTAGTCTTACTTAGATAAGACTTTGAAAGACGATGATAATAATAACTCTTCCATTGTATCAAGAAATCTATTAGGATTTCTGCCTAAGATACCATCACATAAGTAAACCTGGTGACCATCTGTGTAGAGAAATTATAGTCACCTATCATCTATCTAGCTATCATGTCGGTGCAAAAGTAATTGCGGTTTAAAAGGTTAAAAATAATTGCAGAAACCGCAATTACTTTTGCACCAACCTAATGCCTATCTGTCATCAAACTAGAAAGTTTGTTTTCTGATCAGGACTATCTTTAACTCTTGGTAACTAACTGCAACAGCACATGCCTTATAGATATTACAGACTCATGGCTGTTGAGATATTAGTTGATACATTTGGAAATTTTAGCTGCAAGGATGACAAGAAGTCAACTGCTTAACAATAAAGAAACTAAAATAACATTAGTAAATGTATTATCTCATTATCACAGAAAGTTCTGAGTTGATAGAAATCAACTCTAGCTGACGTGAAATCTTAAATGGATGGCTCTCAGAATCTCCGGGACCATCAGAGAGACAGGTGTGGAGGTTATGTAGCCAAGGACAAATCTCAGGAAGCCTGTCCCATGAAGACACCACGTCACCACGCCTGGGCACGGGCAGTGTAGGTGAAAGCAGTACCAAAGCTGAACCTGAGATACTCCTGATGGCAGTGCTCATTAGCTGCCTCTGGAAAGTGGATATATCCACTGCTGGTTCCACCATCCTCCCTCAAGGTGCTTCCTCGGGGTTCAATGCTCTCACGTCACTGGCACCTATTAAAATTGGGGACAGTGTCTAGCTTGTGTTTCCAAGCCTGTACTGCAAGGGAAAATTGGAAAGTAAACATCCTACAACTTGAGTTTTATGATGTAGGGCTGACTCTACCTAATAAGGATAAGGATGTCCTAGCACAGGAGGGGATTAAATTGTGGGTGGTCAAAATGGAAGACAAATGTCCATCGCACTCATAGAAACCAAAGTCCAGTGGTTGGGCAGTTCTGGGTTAATAATTTATTAGCCCAGTGCTGTCAGTAAGATCTTAGATTCTTCACATTTCTTCCCTCTGCTGTCCTCAGGAAGTTGGCTTTTTGTCTTAACTTGGCTTTTTTATTGTCTTTCTGCATCTGCCCATATGTATCCTAAAGCAGCTGCAGAATTTCTTGATCTCCCTGTGTTCCAGACTCAGGGAATATAGCCAGGAAGAAAATGGTCTGGGTTTTAGAGGCATGAAGTTTTCCAGATAATGGGTAGCCTGAAACATCAAAAGAGACATTTGATATACTTGAAAGATATTCACTTAAAAATGTCAGCCCTGGGAGTGAGCGAGACAGAAAGTCTCCAAGGATAAAACTGCTCCTTTTACTACCAGTTGAACCCTAGAGAGACAATAACAAGAAGTCTGCAGAAACCCCTAGGACTACTTGTTGATATGAAGAAATTCTTGAAAAGGATTCTGGCAAATGGAAGATGGAGAAAGGGGTCAATAATTTTATTATTATTGCTACCTCCGCAATTATCCTAAAAGGCTCCAACATGCACCCCGCAAAAACTATCCAAACCCAAGACTAATATACCAATAGTATAACTTCAGCCTTTTGAGTAAATAAGTTAAATAAGTGTCTATTATAGCCTATAGAAACTGTCTCAACTCTTTCAGTTGTAAGTGAAAGAAAGCTTAACTTAACTGGGTTAAGCATAAGGAAAACTGATGGATCACACAATGAAAACATATATGAGAGAACTGACTCGAAACGCAGCTTCAGGCAGGGGCTTACATGATACCACCAGGACCCAGCTTATCTAGCTCTACTTCTGCATTGACTCTAATCTCAGAGAGACAGAGCTGTTACAGATTTTACGTCCTCACAACTTCAAGGCCAAAACAAGAGAAAAACAAACTGATTTGTTTCCGGATGTTCCAGCACGATCTCACTGGCTGTTATTAGCTCACGTGACCATGCCTGACCTCTCACTGGCCCATGTCATGTGTCTGCTCCAACAAATCACACGGTCACCCCTATTCTGGAGGGTAGTCAACCCAACTAGAGAAGCCCAGAAAACAAGAAAGGGTTCGAGGATATTCTCTCAGAAGGAAATTTGGTCAAGGTTTCCAAAGAATGCTGGGGATAAAAATAGATATGCCCTAACACTTTATCAAAAATTATCTGATCTCTCGCCAAAGGCAAAGATTGTAAAGAAGGTAGATGTTTAGGGGAGAAAGGAGCCAGGAAGGAGGAAATGGATGGAGATGGGCAAGAGCATCACAGTACTTTCTTCACAAATGGGCCCAAAGTAAACGTTTATAGGAGAGAAGCATCTGGACTTTTCCGCAGGACTCTTCTTCCTACAGAACTAGGCTATTGTTTAAGGCTAGGTATGATAGTAGTTTTCTTTACAGATAAAAGTTGGAAATTTTTCTTTAATTTGGGGAATTTATTATTTGTGTATGTTAACATTCAGTATCACTTATTAAGAGCTGATTATGTGTTAGTTTCTATGCTAAATGTTTTGCACAAGTCTAGTAATGATTAGGAGCATAGGCTCTGAAATTAAACTACTTATATTTTAGTACTCACTTGATAATTTACTAGCTTACAACTTGTAGGAGATAACTTTAAACTCTCTATGCTTATGTCCTTATTTATAAAATGCAGACAGAAAGAGTACATAATTCATAGGATTGTTGCTAAGATTAAATAATTTCAAGTTAGAACATTATTTACCATATAGTAAATGCTGAATAAACAAGAATTATAATATTAAGTATCATATTATTACTTATCAATATTAAGTATAATATTAAGTAATATTAAGTATATAATTATAATATTAATTATAACATTAAGTATATAATATTAAGTATCATTGTTATTAAGTATTAATGTCTTTGAGCCTCACAACTTATGTGGTAGGTACTATTATGACAAGGAAACTAGAGAAAAATAGATTAAATAATCTTTCAAGTAGCATAGATAGCAAACTGACTTGAATTGGGATCTGAACCCAGCTGTCTCTATTCTATAACCTTTGTTGTAAGCCATAAATTAAACAGCTTTTAGGACTACAGTTCTCCTGCTAGAATTCAGGACTCCCTGGATGCCTAGACGAGATAGAGGGAAAAAACACAGTCGGGCTCTCTACCTTTTTTCCTTGTGTATTGCGTGAGGCATGGTCTTCAAAGCAGTATAGACCATTGTATATTAAGTAATAGATTGTACTCTGTGGAATGTCTCATGTAGGCAAGAAACAATTCACTTTCCTATTTCTAATTCAAATTTGGTTACAGCCTGAAAACAATAGTAACTAGAAATTCCACTTGAAAATGTAATAGATCAATCAACCAAGTAGCCTGCATACCATTAAAAACTTAATTTGCTGGGACTAGGAGTCCACCTTTTACAGTTAAAATACGACTAATGCTTAGCATATCAATATTTAAGCTGAATCTATTTTTATTAATTAGGATTTGAAGGTTGTCAGAAACTCAGTGCAAATCGTCAATTACGTTGTACCTGTGATGTCCCTCATAAGACTATTACATTACACAGCCATTAAAAATTCAGAAATAAAGTAGAATGTGCAGGAAAATCTTCATTTAAAATTGAAAGAATGAAAATTAACCCTTATTCTTTAAGAGGCCTTATATTTAACTGTGTGTCTTTCTAGGTTTTAAAACTATTAAAAAATACTGCAGATACCAGTACTTTTTTGTTCTGCCTAATCCAATTGAATCTACTTTAAATAGCCATAATTGGTGATTTTCCAGATCAAAGGTCTCCCTCAGATCAATGAGCAGAGCTTGTCTATATTGATTACTAGCCATGCCTATGAAAATATCACTCGTTGCCTCGGGAATGATAGGGGAATGAAGAGGCTAACACCAAATTGGAAGGAGATCAATGAGTTTCATGTAGGTAAAAATAAGCATGTTACCTGAGAAGAGAACATCAATTTTTTATGGACCCTGGACCAAACAGCAAAGGAAAAAATTATCTAGTAGGTCAGTCCCTTGAATGCTCAGAATATCTTCTTATTCACAGTAGAACTCTAACCCAGCTGAATTTCATCAAAGAGAAGAGGAAACACAAGGGTTTAGAATTCTTAATTTTGATTGATTGCAATAAAAACATCTCTACATTTTGTTTTTTAATGTGTAAGCGTCATATTCTCTACATATTTATGAAAAATATTCCAAATATTTGATTTTTCTGCAGAACTTAGTCTCACATAGCTAACTATTCCATACTCTGACAGTTATGACTTGTGCTGCATTCAAATAATATGATTGACTAAGAGAATTACTAATTTGGAACAATTTAAACTAAGGAATCATCTGAACAAAATCCTAGTTTAAAAAAAAATCTAAGATTTTGACATAATTTTAGTTTCCCTTCAATATTCTTATTGCCATCCAAATTAAATTACATCCAAATATAGACAGCCCTGACTATTAAGACATCCCTACTACCCTGAATACCCAGAAAATGTTGACCAATTCAGAACTTAGCCCTGCTGAATTGGAGGTCTTACAATTACACAATCAGGAGCAGTGGGTTAGGCTGAAACTTAGTCAGGCAACTGAGGTAGAAAGTGCGATTTTAGTTGGGTATGGTTAGGCAGAGCCTACTCACAAAAGAAAAGGTAGTAAGCAGAGTTTATATAAAAGAAGTAAAGCAAAAAATCAGAGATAGAACAAAGAGAGCAGGATGTTGGTCTGAGGGTGGTACCTAAGAATAAAGGAATAAAGATAAAGAATTGAGCTTAGAGCAAAGGCTAAGACAATTCCCAATGGGCCAGCTCCGCTCATAGAGGCTTTTTACATAATGGCATCTTCAGCAAGATGGTTGGTTGAGATACTCTTTTAGTAGCCCAGCAAGCATCCTTTCGAATTTGTCCATGCTGATCTCAAAGAAGTCTGTGATGTGTGTTCTTCAGTCCAGGAGCTTTCTGCCTCTATCTCCAGAGGTCATTTCACTTCCTCTGAAACTTCCTTCGGGGCTAAATTCTCAAACTCTGGAATTGTCCCTTGGGATATAGTCCCAGAAAGTGGACATTTGTATCACATAGGAACACTCCATAGTAACTCAGAAATTGGAGTTATTAGCTTCCAGCATTAACTGGGATGCATATATGCAGTGATTACTTTCTAAGATAGATTATCCTCCATGCCTGGTCCATGTGGGAGTCTACAGGCCACTGCTGTAAATATTTAGGCAGGAAGCATGATGGTCACTAGTATTTTTAGCTGCTATGGCCATCAGGCTTCTTAAAAGCTCCCATTCAAAGGGAAATTGCCTGAGACTCTTAAGACCAGGGATTGGGGAAATCCAACAGACACAAAGAGTTGGGACAGTTCAAACCACAAGACAAAATTAATACAGAAGAATTCAAATCCAAAGTGGACTGACATTGAAGGGTCTTGCAAACCCAAGGTTAGTTGGTGGGGCATGACAGTCTCTAGGCACTGGCAAAAAGTCTCAGCATTAGGTGAGCAAATAAGTCACAGGACAGAGAAGTCCATCCAAGGTTATGTGAAGGATTTCAAAGATGGGTCCAGACTCAGAACTTCAAGGAGCTGGTAAGGGCCCAAGGGCCAGCTGAAGAAGCTCCCTCCCTCCCCAGAAGACAATTGCAATCGAGTCAAAACCAGAGACTAGATCAGAAGGACCAGCCACCATTGGTCCCTGAACAAAAGGAAAGATTCAGCCCACAGCCCACTTAGTTCTGAACACAAATTTGGATGCCTTTCACTAGTTGGAATTTATCTCAAGGTTCAGAGTGGTTACCTGGGAGAGAAAGGACGCAGTTTCAGTTTTTAGATAGCAAGTCTTTGTTGCTGAGAGCTAAGGCAGAGCCATGGCAGATGGGAGTGAAAGCTCATGAGTTTGAGATTCCGTTGTGTTAGTCAGACTTTGATGCAGCATTTACTTAGCAGACCAGGAGCAGGACCAAAGCCTTTCTCAGCCCAGTAAACAGTGGAGGATAGAGATATAAGGTTGGACAACTAAGTTCGTGAACTCATCCTAGAAAAAGTGCTACATACCTCATTGTTGAATATCACTACGGTCACCTTGAAGGTACTCCCTTGGGAAAGCTATGCACCAACACCAGTGCCTAGTACACCCTTCAAAGCAATTTTGGAACTCTTTTTCTGGAATAGCCATCAGAGCTGTTGACGTATTACCCTTCATGTCCTGGATGTCATCAAAATGCCTTCCTTTCAATATTTCCTTTATCTTTGGGTAAAGACAGAAGCCATTGGGAGCCAGATCAGGTAAGTAGGGAGGATGTTCCAATACAGTTATTTGTTTACTGGCTAAAAGCTCTGTCACAGACAATGCTGTGTGAGATTGCGTATTGTCGTGATGCAAGAGCTATGAATTGTTGGTGAAAAGTTCAGGTCGTCTCACTTTTTTACACAGCCCTTTCAGCACTTCCAAATAGGAAACTTGGTTAACTGTTTGTCCAATTGGTACAAATTCATAATGAATAATCCCTCTGATATAAAAAAAAAGGTTAGCAACATCAGTTCAACAAGTTTGCGGACTTAATTGTCAGACCTCGTATGAGCTATGCTATTAAAGTATAATTTTAGGAAAACCCAAAATACTTTTAGAAATTCAAACAGGTTACCTTTAGCAGCAGGAATTACAACAAATTAATGATATAAATAGTATTCTGATTAATGATGTTGCCAATTTTTTAATGTTATTAGCCAGTTTGAATCTTTATTCGCTTAAATATTGCTTTGGTAAGCCCTTAAGAAATTATATCAATGATGAAATATGATGTGACCTATGGGAAAACTCTAAAATCATACCTAGTGATTAAGTAAAATTTGATGTTTTGACAGTATGTACCCCTGATATTTGAGTCACTTTCTGACTCCTATTTTCAAAGTGTTATTTCTCCCGATACGTATACCAAATACCAAAAGCCTATTGGCCAATGCTCACTGCATCTCTTGCCTATCACATTGCTGTCTTATCATTTCTAGCTATTTCTTAACTATTAAATATTCAAGGAAGTGGTGTCTTTTTCTGGTTACTTAAATCCAATTTCACCTCTGTGATTTAACCATATTTAGTTTTATTAATAACATAGCTGCTACCATTTAATCCTTAAAAATATTTAACTACTATAGAGAAGGGAAAGGCTAAAACTGTAGATGGGAGTATTTATTGGGAAAAGTCTTTATTGAAAAGGAATTATGGTAATTTCTGTCAAATTTTCAAGTGTTCTTACCTTCCAGCACAGGATTTCCTTCTCCAAGAATTTATGCTACAGGTAAACACACTTATCTAGAAAATGACATATTGGTTCATATATGCATAAAATATTTCTGGAATGATACAAAAACATTGGCTGTTTTCAGGACAGGGGAATGGATAAGTAGCAGATGATGGGATAAGTAGGAGACTTTTCACCACATATATGTTCAATACCTTGTGAATATTGAATATAAGAATGTGTTGCCTATTTAATTAATAAATATGTACTTAAAGTTTGAAGTAATTCATCCTGGCAATAATTAGGAACCTAAAATAATCCTTGGATAATTAAATGATTTGGAGGAAGAATGCACTGTGCCTGCCTGAATATGAGAGGAGATTCCCATCTCCTCATTATCTTGTAAAAGGAGAGAATTAGTTGAAACATTTGAACACTTACTAAATATCTCACACTATAGGTGATTTCCCAGTTCTCTTATTTTGAAATCAGTGTTCTGTCTGGCATGTTGCTTTATTAGTTTCAGGATCAGTGCTAGCTTTGCATTACCTTAGAGGTTAACTAATGGATTATTATAAAAGAAGGAACAGAAATTTAAGAGTTTTATTTCTCATTAGGTGTTGGATTCATTTAACAAATAATGTTGTATTTTATGGTTTAAAGATATGAAAAATATATCCTAATGTTAAGCTCAGGGATTCTTGTCTATTGGGACATACTTTCCAGGGACAATTCACATATGAATTAAAAAAATGCTGTATTACAAACAATCTCAGGTGAACATAAAAATTATATTTCCTGGAAAAATTTGCTCAAAAAACTTAAAAATTTTCCTTAGTGATGAACAAGAGACTGAGGTCAAAGATGTATGTGAAAAATTAAAAAATAAACATGAAATTAGAATGGAGTAAAGCAATATTCATAATTACTCCGTCAGTTTATATACTATACATTTTAAAATATGTGCAAGTAAGGTAATTATTTTAAATATTAGTAGACATTTGTCTACCTCACCTGCAACACTAAGTACCTGCATGTTCAAATTCATTGACAAAAATCTTTAATTGGGTCTTCTCATTGGAAAAGTGGGGAATTTGTTTCATGATCACATTATATATTTTTAAATTTTTAATTTTGTTTAATTTTTCAATTATAGTTGATATACAGTATTATATTAGTTTCAGATGTACAACATAGTGATTAGACATTTATATAACTTACCAAAATGATCACCCTGATAAGTCTAGAACCCATCTGACACAATACTTAGTTATTAAAGTGTTATTGACTATATTTCCTATGCTGTGCTTTATATTCCCATGATTGTTTTCATAACTGGCAATTTTTACTTCTTAACCCTTCCTCTTTTTCACGCACCCCCCCCCAATCCACCTCTTACCTGGTCACTATTGATTTGTTCTCTGTATCTATGAGTTTGTTTCTGTTTTGTTTGTTCTTTTATTCTGTTCTTTAGATTCCACATATAAGTAAAATCATGTGGTATTTGTCTTTTTCTGTCTGACTTATTTCACTTAGCATAATACCCTCTAGAACCATCCATGTTGTCACAAATGGTAAGGTTTCATTCTTTTTTATAGCCAAGTAATATCCTATTGTATATATGTATCACATCTTCTTTATCAATTCTTTGTCTATTGATGGACACTTAGGTTTTTTTCATATCTTGGCTATTGAAAATAATGCTGCAATAAATATATGGATGCATATGTCTTTTCATATTAGTGTTTTAGGTTTCTTCAGATAAATACCCAGAAGTAGAATTGCTGGGTCATAAGGTAGTTCTATTTTTAATTTTTTGAGGAACCTCTGTACTGTTTTCCACAGTGGCTGCACCAATCTGCAATCCCACCACAGTGCATGAGGGTTTCCTTTATTCCACATCCTCGTCAACACTGGTTGTTTGTTGATTTATTGATGATAGTTGCTCTGACATTAGTATTATAAGATGTTTTAGACTTTCACAAATAAATGTCAACATTTTCCAAAACTGAAAGCGAGATTACTTTTACTTTGTGCTTTTCTAACCATATCCTTTTTAAATGTATTGTTTAGTAAGGTTTTCAGATTCATACTTTTATTCCACAGCACTGTAAAGTATCTTGTAACTGCAGAGATGGCATAAAAACAGGTAAAATTTCCTTTGAAGCATATTATGTTAGATGCATTACAACCCAAGGAGTAGATATAATCCCAAACTAAAATCACTTTAATAAAAGCTTAGGTCTCTTTGAGATTTTATTTCCTGCCATGTCAGGGAAACTACAGAGTAAAAGGCTTTCTGTTTCATTAGTAAAGAGCACTATATTAACTTAGAGTTTGCAAATTATCCACAGCTACTTCAAATAAATACTTCTTCCCAGTGCAGCACTCTGAAAATATTTTGGGTAGTTGAAACAAATCAAATGAACTCATGCACCCATGGGCAAAAAAAATGTATGAAAGTTGAAAACACAAACACTACTGTGGCTTATGGAATTTGTAGTTTAATGTAAACAGGGTGGCTGAAATGCTAATCTTTTATTTATTTAAAACAACGAGGAAGGTCATGAAAATAATTCACCATACTGATTCTGGCATGCAAGGGAAAACTGAAAGCCCTGTCAGTAAAGAAACGAACGTTAGTACAAAATTAGTGTGCGGGATCCGATGCGTGCTATTTACTATAGTTTTGACTCTGAGATCACTCTTTTGCAGTAAGACTGAAAAGTGGTGTGTAAGCTTTGTTTTATGAGTGATACATATATGGAGGATAGGAATTTAATATAGTTTTAAGCCTAAAATTAAAATTCATGGTGAGCTAAAACCATAAATCTTAACGAATATATTTTAAAAGGACACTTTTTACCAGTATATTACAAGATAGTCATAGGTAAATAAAAATTAAAGTAAGCCATTGATTCATTTGATTAAAAATTTCCACATAACTTCCCTATTACTTGGGTGGAATTCCCATATTTAAGGCTTTCAGCTGAAGGTCACAGGATCAAATCTTGTTTTGTCAGGTGGATGGTCTATGGCACACAGAGCCTTGATAGAAACCAGCTGTAGTGGCCTGACATTGGTTAAGGCTGAAAACTCAGACAGTGCAAACAAATACTATATCTTGGCTCACAATACTTGCCACATCTGTCAACAATTAGCTCTATATCAGACCTAGAAAGGGGCGCAGAAAAACAGGATCAGATTTCAGAGAAAGGAAATAAACAGGGGGCCCTGCATCATTAGTCATCAGGGGATGCAGAGGTGCCCAGTTTCTAGACTGAAGCTCACGTTGTCAGTCCCACAGTTCAGCAGATAGTGTTAGTTAAAAAGGTTGCAGGGGCCTTGCAAGTTGATAGTCTAATTGGGCCACTGACTTGTAGGTGCCACCCAACAATTGTTTATTATTCCAGATAGCAGAGACCATCCAGAGAGGTTAGAGCACTAACCTTCAGAAATGGAAGATTTTAAAAGCATTCACATGTCATCTACTTACATTTCTGGTCAAGATTTATGACAGTTCAAGAAGGCAATAGATAAAAAAGAAAAAGACCAATCTTTTCTGCTGTACCTTCTGTCCCCCAGAAATTCACTTTTCTAACTCTCCTTTTAGTCTTCCTTTAACTTTCCTAAGATGCTGTGTCTATTCAGGATGGTTTTTAACTCCTTGTTCCTGAAATATGACTTCCTGGATGGATTATTCCCAGTATCATGATTCATTGCTTGACTTTTTGTGTTGACTTTCTAACTTAGAATTGTCCATTTGCTCTGCCTCATACATGGCTTCTTGGTCTCCCAGGCTGCTGAGGTGGCCCTAACATGTAATAAACCAATCTGGGTTGGACATGTTATTACCATGGCCCAGAAATACTCCTTGCCTCTATCAAGTGGTGTCACTGTTAGCTCTCCAAGCCTTAGCACACTAACTGGCAGACTTTGCTCCAGATACTGAGTTTTTTAGGCTCTTTTTCCAACCAGAGTCAGTGACTTTCTCCCCACCATGGTGAATAGCCATCTTAGAGAGCTGAACTGTTAGATAGATTGTGCCAGTCTTCCTACCAGAAAGAGTGGGGTTTTTGCCAGAGCTTCCTCCATCACTGTGTTCTTTCCAGTAAACCTGTTTCTAACTTTATCAGAAAGAGAGAGAGAGGGAGAGCGAGAGAGAGCGAGAGAGAGAGAGAGAGAGAGAGAGAGATGTTGTATTACATTATCTGCAGAATGTGGGCAATTGAATTGGGTGGGGATGGGAGGAGAGATTTATTAAATAAATACTTCTTTTAGGTCCAAATAACATTTATTCAAGAACATTATTTTAAATATTCATTAGTAATAAAGCAGAAAAGTTTGGCTATCGAGTCTCTTCAATATAAAAGGAAGATGGACTTTTCTACTCCTATATTCCACTTGAAAGAATAATTTAATTAAAAGGCAAAGCCGGCAGGAACTTTATAATCTGCATGCAATGCAGGATATTATATAATGACCTTCATTTAAAACCCAAATCATTAAAACTAGTAAGTCTAACTGGTGACAAGGGAGATTTCAACATCAGGCCCAACAGCTTAAAAATATGAATAAAAATCATAGCTTAAATGAATCTGTCCATTGAGAACTTATCACAAAGTAAAATGAGAGAAGAAAAAAGTTACCTAGGCAATGAATCCTTTTGCTGCACTATTTTATCTTTTGACATGTGCTTCTTTTTTCTCCTCTTTTTTTTCCTTCAGAATTTCCTCCTCTCTGTAAAATAAACCCAAATCTATTTCCTAGAAAAAAATTACTTTAGACAATTTGGATGCACCAGAGAAAATAATCTTTAGAGGTGGCTAAATCACTTCTCATCCACCCCAACCTCATATGTCACATAATCTCCAGAGAAGTGAGTATTTGAAATAAAGTGGGGGAGTTGTAGCCCCTTAGAGGAGCATAGAGAACTGACTACTCACTGAGAACAATTTCTGGGCCTATTTTTTCAGCAATAAAATACTAGCTGGAAGCTAGTTTCATTTATGTAATACATATCTTTGCTTTGTCATCAACTTCTTCATATAATAGCCACTCTTAACGTGGATAAACATTTAAATGGGAACAAAATTCTCTTCTGGATGTTGAAATTGTTTCTAAGCTTTGGAGCAAAGCACTGTAACTCTGTGAAATTTTTATTAAAATTATATAATGGTGATACTTCATATTCACCAAACTCTCTTTTCTTGCTTTTACTCTCACACTTTTTGTATCTGTTCTTTGTCTTTTTCATATAAGCTATTCTCCCGTTTCTGCATCTCCTCTAGCCCCGAGTTCCCAGGCGGCAAACAATAGCAAGTTTTCTTCCTGGTGATGACTTCCAGAAGTGAACAAAGGAAATACATAACACACTGTCTTCTTTGGAAACATGATGCCAGAGTTACTAGGAGAAAGAGAAAAATTAAGTCAAAGTAGTCATTTGATGTCATGTAAAAAATCGTCCTGAGCTTATTCCAACACCCTTAACAATGATTATGGCCTCATTCAGGAGCTGAATCTGCATCAGATCAATTCAATGAAGAATGAGATATCTCCTCAATCAGTGAATGTGTTTATTTCTAAGCAAAAACGGGTTTGATTAGTTTTTTAAACATGAATTTACTAGTCACTCTTGTTAACCAATTTAGTCATATGTTACTCAAACTAATTGCTTAGGCAGATTTTTCTAAACAATAGATACATGTATGGCATGTAGCATAGTAAAGGCTAGTCAGTAACCTTAGAAAGGAAAACAAGACTATAGATATTTTATCTAGGAGAGAGTGAATTGTCTTTATCAAATCATCGTTCTGTTGTTTCATTATTGAAAGTAGTCAGGCTTTAATTGTAGTAGCAAAAATATTTACTGGATTAAGAGTATAAAGACTGAGTTGTAGTCCCTGGCCATCCTCCAGGCTTGGTCATGTTGGACAAAGGATGAATGTACTTTCTGGTCCTCATTTTTCTGTCATAAAAGCATTAAGCTAGCGAGATGATTTTATTCTCATTATCTATAGCTGGATTTGAGTTAGCTATGGAATATGTGTCCCAAAGGACAATACAAATATGAAGCTAGACAGGTCACTAAATTTCAATGAATATGTATTACTAATTAATGGTATTGTTATTAGCTGTTCATAATGCAACTAAAAATGGAATATGTTTTTAACTAAGTGAAATATGAAATGATTACCAAAAACGTATTTGATATTACATGGTGCACTAATGGTGTCTCTCTTGTTAAAAAGTAAACCCCATAAAGTGTTTTTCGTGATTGCTTGGGTTTTCAAAGACCCTGATTTGCAAAACAATAATTAAAATTTAAATTAAGCTTATAATAATAACCTTAAGAGACACATGGAACAACAACAAAAAACTTTTGCATTACTTGGCATTAATTTTTAAATTGGGTTATTTTACATTTAGATTCATAGTATATTAAAACTCATACATATGAAATGTGTGTTATTGAAGAAATGGTGAAATAATGTTTTTTGCTCAATAGACTTCGGATGCTTTTGGAAAGTAATATCTGGGACATTATTTATTTAGACCGAGTAAGGGATAATGGACTTAATTAGATGTAATGGTGAATAAATGTTAAAATAGCTCACATTTTTAAAAAGTATTATAATGCCTATATTGTAACAGTTTACTGTAAGAAAATTGGTAAAGATTTACCTGACATCTTATATTTTTATTAAATCATTCACTAATTCAACATTTATTGAATAAACTATAAGGTGTTTTATTTATTGCATAAATGAAAAAGCATGGAATTTGGAGTTTGATATCTCAGTTCTACCCAATAATTTCACTGAACTTTATTTTTCTCTAATTAATAATTCCTAACTCATGTGATTATTATGAGGATTGAGAGGAGTAACACAGTAAAGTCAGGACAAAATAAAGTTTTGTTGAGTTAAATTATTATTACCTCTATCCTACCATACAACAGGTATTGTATTAGGGCTTTCAAATTCACATATGAAACACCCTTAATAAATCTCAAAATCTTGGGTGTGGAGGAAGTACAGTGATATAAATAAAATTTGGGAACCCAGAAACCTGGGCAAGTACATTAATTGTAGAGACAAGGAAGTCTTCATAAAGAGGTACATGTTGACCTAGATCTTAAAGAAAAAGAGACTATTCATATCAGAAGGTGGGGGTGGGGAGGAGGGAATTACATACCAGGAAAAATGAACATCATATGAAAGTCAGAGTTGAAAAAGGAGCTGAAACAACCAGATAAGGGATGAGAATGCAGAAAATGGGTTGTGTGGCTATTGTAAAGATCTTTGTATAGCGATTTAAAGAACTTGGAATTTTTCCTATAGGTTAGCCCAAAACTGAAAGCGTTTTTCTTTGTTTGTTAGGCAAGATCAGTTTTGCCATGAGGAATATTATTTAGGTAATAGAATGTAGGACGAACGTCCATGTGAGAATCCCATAACTAAGGTACGGAAAAGATGTTAGATGCACAGACATGGAGACATCAGCATACATCAGGAAGTAGTTTAAAATCCAGGTGGATAGCTAGGAGATTCTTGGGAAAATAGGCAGAATGAGATTAGAAAAGGAACAAAGACAGAATCCTGTGGATGACCACTATTTTAGGAGTTCAAAGCAGTGACAGGTCAAACAAGATAAATTATTTAGGAAAGAAAATTTGGAAAGAGTCAAGGTGGATGGGATCAGATACCTTGGTCCACTGAGTCAAGCACAGAGAAAGTCAGGGGCGCCATGAAGAAAAACACATTTCTGGCCAGTCACCACGCTTATTTACTGAATGTTAAATCCTGCTGGGAATAGGCTTCCTAGAAAGTGTGAAAGCAACTTTTCCAGAGAAAGGAGGATCATTGCTGGACCCTGTGGAGGTGGGAAACTATAAAACTCAGCCGTAGTACCAATTTTCATAACTGTGGTTTTCGGCAGCAGTTTGCCACTGTGGGAGCAAGAGCAGAGGATATACTCATGAAGATTGTATTTGAACAGTTTTGTTCTGTTGGGGGATTTTCATGGATCTAGACTCTTTAGGTCAACGTCACAACACAAAATATTTACGGGAGTTTGTTAGGTAATAAAATTAGAGACCCTTAGCCAATTGGCTGCCTGGGAAGGATGGTCTGTGAAGAACTGGATATTTAAAGGGGCTTCAGATACTTGGATCCTGCAAATTATTGCCTTGAGGAAGTTGGTGTCCTGAGTTATCATATCCTCAATAGTTTTTGTTTTTTTAATTAAAGTTTATTGGAGTGACAATTGTTAGTAGAGTTACATAGATTTCAGGTGTACAATTCTGTAATACATTGTCTATATATCACATTGTGATTTTACCACCCAGACTCAGTTCTCTTTCCATCACCATATATTGGATCCCCTTTACCCGCATCTACTTTCACATGCAACTAGAGAGACTTTGCAAGCTCACAAAGAGAATCACTGAGAGCTCAAATCACAAACTAGACGTGAAGGTTGTGTGTTTTTTAGTTCCAGATAGTACATTCATGTGATAGTCCTACCAGAATAAAGTTTACCCAAAATTTGGAGGCCATTCAGAAAATATTTAAAGAAGTTTGTCTGGTAACTTGGCTGTAACCCAACCTGAATCCAGAGGCCATTGGTGGGTTGGGATGTCATCATAGTTTCTGTTATGTTTCCTCTATTCTGGTAAATAACATTGAAATGGAAAGACTATCCACGTAACTATCTGAAACTTTTCCACACTCTGCACCAAGATAGATTCCTGGGATGCCTAGGAAGAAGAAACATAGTTTAGAACAGTTGATATGTTAGCTTGACGTTTCTCAAAACTTTTTCCTACATGGGTACTAAAAAGCTACCTTCTAAATATGGAAGATTAATAAAATGTTTTTCTCATATTCTACATGCATACCCTGTGCTATAGGCTGGAAACACTGGGATTCAAATCGTTATCTTCCCCTGGTACTTAAAAGAGTAGAAAAAGCAAAGATCAGAAATGAACATTCTCTGAGTCTTGTCACTTGCATGCAAACGTATTCAGATGACATAGCACTACTTAGAGTAAATCCAGAGCAGAAATAACTCTGGCTTCTGACTGATTTCAGTTTCATTTGTTTCTGGTTTAGAGATAATAGATTAGTATTAAAAGGAAATAAGTCAAGGTCATGGTTTTTTGGTCATAAGTGAAATTCATCAGCCTCAACCTTTTTTCCTATATCTTCTCTGACTTCTGCTGAAACTTTTCCTATTCATATGACTTATGTGGAGAATTTGAGTAGTATTTCTGTAGTATGCTTCAATATGATATTCACGGTTCTAAGTAAGAAAATTACACTACCTGTCAAATTGATGTTCAAATGCTACCTTGCCTTTATGGCACAGCTTTCCTCTCCTTTGATATTATATGTTTCCAATAGAGCAGACAGATTTGTTTCAAATTGAGATGAGACATTCATTATTAACTCGAAAAGGTTTCATTGGCTGATTAGTTTGCTCTCCAGTCAAGTTCTGAACACTCACATTTCTTTTAACCATTTTTGATCCACTAATAATTTCTTTTCTAATAGGCTCAATTTTTCCATCGTTTTATGTCTAGAGAACATTTCTTATTTCCTTATTTAGCAGAGAACAATAGCATGCCCTGACCTTCATCTTCTCTTTCTATGTGGTGATAACACATATAGACTAGGGCAATTTATTTTTCTAGGAGACATAGGTTTCGGCCAAAGACACCATTTGTGCTCACAATAAAACATGACTATAGATTCCTTTCCCGTAACCTGGAGAAAGACAATGACACAGATTGTGGGGGAAAGATATTCTCAAAGTTGTTGGACAACACAATGCCCTAGCTGTTAGGAAGGGTGGCTCAGGCATCCTTGAAGTATCTGGTAGCAATGTGGTGATGACTCAACATGGCAGGCAGAGCTACAGCCATCTGAACTGATTGATGTATGAGTTCTGGCAGAAGCAAAGCCCCGGGACAGAGCGCCCAGAACTTCAAGTGATGTGTGTGGATGTGAGGCAGTACTAGTAGGTGAGCTAAGAACACTGCCTGGCAGGGTACTCTTTTCTGCCCCTTGATGGCTGTGTGACCTTGGAATGTTATTTATGACCTGTGACTCAGTTTCCTAATTTGTATAATAATAACAATATTTCTCCTACATAGTCCTTATTAGTGTAACAGAGAGAAACTAAATGCTATTTAAATTCACAAATACCTACAGAGGCTGCTATCTTCAAAGGGGATATATTGTTTTTTTCCTTTAAAAGTATTTTCTCTTTTGCCACTTTGTTGTAAAAAATGAGCATCAGAATGTGAGAATGCCAGGATTTTATAGAGTAGAGCCAAAAATGCTACACTGCTCTGCATGAGGCAGGCCTAAGAGTCCCTGAAGAATGAAGAACCCAGCAACTGGGGTGGGGGACAGGGGTGCAGTCTGTGGGATCCTGGTCAGTGAAAATGACAGAGAGTAAAAAGCATGTGCTCAGACTCAGACTCTGACTCCAGACTGCCTACTTTTACTTTTTATTAGCTCTGTGACCTTTGGGCAAGTGTATTAGCTTTTTTGGACCTCAGTTTTCTCATCTGTAAAATGAGGAGTATAATAGAACATACTTCATAAATGTACTATGAGAATGAAATGAATTGATAGTTGTAAAGGGTTAAGTCCTATACCTGGCACATGGTATTAGATGTGATGTGTAGTATATTTTTCCAAAGTCTAGATTAGTAAATTTAGAATGATAGCATGGTGATTGGGGGTGGCGAAAAGGACCATGCTGACATAGGATGCAAGGGACTGAGGGTTTCAGCAAGACAGTCCAGGGGAGGAGTGGACCACTCCTGGTCTGGGTAAATTCAAAGCCTTATGTTATTCCTACTCATCTGGCATGTAATGGTTGTACCAAACCGCACGTACACATGTCCCAATGACAAAAAGTAATTGTCCGGGAAAATGAAGTCTGAATCTAGATCAGCAAAGCCCAATAGAAACATATACTCTGAACCACAAATATAATTTTAACTTTTTGAGACCCACATTTAAAAATGCAAAAAGAAGCAAATGACATTTCATAATAAATTTTATTTAACCCAGTATATTTAAATTATATGACTTTAACATGTGATCAATATAAAAATTATTAATGGTATAATTTATATTTTTTGTGCAGGCTGGGCATGTTTCAAACGTTAACCACAAGTGGCTCTTGGCTTCTGTATTGAATAGCATAGAGCCAAATTAAGGAAGAGAAATATACACAGATGTCTTCAAGTACATAAAAGACCTACTGCTAAATTCTTTCTAGGTAACAGAGCTGTCAGCCCCTGCATGCTCATTATCTAGGTACAAGGAGATGCCATGGACACTGAAATGACTACAGTCGTGCTCTACTTGATGACGGGGCTGCATTCTGAGAATGCATTGTTAGGCAACTTTGTCCTTGTAAGAACATCATGGAATGGACTTACACACACCTAGATGATACAGCCTCCTACACACCTGGGCTGCATGGGAAGCCTTGGCTCCCAGGCTACATTCCTGTACAGTAGGTTACTATACTGAATACTGTGGGCAATTGTCACACAATGGTAAATACTTGTGTATCTAAACATGGAAAACATACAGTAAAACTACAGTATGAAAAATAAAAAATGACACCTCTATATAAGACACTGACCATGGATGCAGCTGGCAGGACTGGAAGTTACTCTGGGGGAGTCAGTGAGTGACTGGAGAGTAGATGTGAAGGCTCAGGACGTTACTGTACATGACTGGAGACTTTATAAACACTACACACTTAGGCTGCAATAAATTTATGGAACAACACGGGGTTAAATGCAGCACAAGTAAAAATGATGCAATCAAGAGATGTGGTAAACATGAGATGTACGAGGCTGTTGGCATATCATGGCATGCTGTTTTATAGCAAACTTTTTTTATGCAGAAAGAGTACACTGTAAAATAACGATAAAAAGTATAGCATAGTAAATACACAAACTGGTAGCATAGTCATTTATTATCATTATGAAGTGTTATGTACTGTACATAATTGTGTGTGTTATACTCATACGACTGGCAGTACAAAAGGTTCTTTTACACTAGCATCACCACGAATACGTGCGTAATGGGTTGTGCTACATTATGACAGCTACTATGTCACTAGATGATTGAAATTTTTCAGCTCCATTGTAATCTTATTGGGCCACTGTCACATATTCGGTTCATTGTTGACCAAATGTCGTGATGCGGTATATGGCTTTATTTTTCTTTTCCTTAAGTGAGATAAATTCTGAGGTAAGCCCCCCACTCCATTCTCTTTTTCTTCCAGTTACTGAGCTTATTTGAGGCTTTAAGACATGCACATGGTACACACAGGTAAAGATCTGATAACCATCTAATATGCCTTCACTAATCTAGAATTGTGCTGCTACGGTACTTGAGTAAAACTTTTGTAGATCTGCTTCCCTAAACTCTGGACATGCTGAAAAGCAATTAGACAGATGCAAGACTGTCCAGAGAAATTGTACATGTTGAAGAAGTGGATATTCAATGAAAGTCTATCAATTACCACAAGTACAAAATAAATACTAATTTTTTTAAATCCAAGTAAGAAAAAAATGTTCTTGTGAAAATATTTAGGCTTACCCAAATTTATGTCTTATTGAAGCAAGCTAGTTCATGCCATGACCAACATTTTGTTATATGATTTCTGTGCAAATCTGTAAAATAGGACGAAGCCCCAGTCCTCAAATGTGCCTCTTTGTCCAAACTCAATTGTAAGAATCCATTTGAATTTGTTGTTTTGTATAAAAAATATTAGAGTCTATTCCTAAATATCAATACATCTCTTAATTCACATGTGTGATGGTGTATATTTGCAAATTAATTTTAAGAAATGTTTAAAAACATTTTATTGTGTTCCTAGGATGTTTGCTTAAAAGAAATGAAATGTTGAAGTCGAAAAATTGGTCTTTATTGTTAGGATATTGCCTATGTTTGCTTGTAACTCTATACTTAGGAACTTGCTATTTCTGATTGCTCTTTTAGCCACAGCCAAGAGCAATCAAAGTGCCCTTACTTGAATTCGGCATTTGTGTAACAGTACATAACTCCTAAGTAATTGAATGATGAGTGGAATGTTTTTAAACAGTTTAGGCAGAAATTATATTTAAAGAGAACATTGAAATACAAGCACAGGTTATACTATAGAAGATTTGACAGCACCCCAAGTAGCTAATCAATCAAAATGAAAAAAAAAATAGAAATACATAGTGAGTCACATTATTTTAGAACTGCGAGAGTCCTTTCAGGACAGCTGGTCTAAACCCAAAGGTTAAGTAACTGGATTAATGTCTCCCGATTATCACCAAGAACAAGAATGGATCTAGATGTCCTATGCAGTCTCTGTAGTGATTTTCCAAGTACATTATTACTGCTCAAAGTAGAATGAGTAATTTTTAGAAAATGAATTGATCATCTAGAAAGTTAAGGAGAAACAGTTGTAAACAGTCTCTGTGTAAAACAAATGCAACTCTATAGACACTGCTTTTGCTTATGTCTGTTCTTATGAAAATTCCTGTTAAATGAGAGAATACATAAAGAGCACTTAGCAAAATGCCTGGTCCATAGTTCACACTTGGTAAACTATTATTTTTATCATTGTTAGCCATGCACTGGATTTTTTCTATATTAGAGATGCATGAATCATAATACTCATATGCCTGGATCTTCAGTCTTGAAAGACAACAGCATATTTATTGGTGAAATAATCTAAAGAATTGTAATAGGGGTCATTAAATCTTGTCTACCGGAGGCAGGTAAATGAATGAATTAAAAACCAATTACTGGGGTGGCCAGATGGCTCAGTTGGTTAGAGCACGAGCTCTGAACAACAGAGTTGCCAGTTCGATTCCCACATGGGCTGGTAGGTTGCGTCCCCTGAGACTAAAGATTGAAAACAGCAACTGGACTTGGAGCTGAGCTGCGCCCTCCACAACTAGATTGAAGGACAACTACTTGGAGCTGATGGGCCCTGGAGAGGTGTGCTGTCCCCTAATATTCCCCAATAAAATTTATTTAAAATAAAATAAATAAATAAATAAAAACCAATTACCAACATGACCTGACAGTGGAAGATTGAGGAAAGGAAGGAAAGGCAGATGTGGCCTCCCTAAAGCTGGTAGAAAGGCTAGCCTTGAGGTCCCAGGGAATGGATTTGACAAGATGTTTAGACTATGGCTGTTCTTTTCAGAGGCATTGACTCTTATATTTCTTGTAAAAACAGATGCTTGCTGGGTAGATATTAAAATGAACTGCATTGAGCAAATGTTCATAGCATGATGACTCTTTATTTGATATTTTATTTATTTGGTTTGAAATTTACTTGATATAAATTGTTTTCCTCTGAAAATTGTTTGGATTTGGGTCTGATGTGAGATCCTTCAAATAAATAGTAGCTATAGACACTCTGTTTTTGAGGTGAGAAAATTTGGTTGAGTCAGATGGGCAGTCTTAATAGAAGCTAAAACCACCAATTCAGTGATAAATTTATTTGATATCATTGAGGGGAAGTTAAACAGACATTTTAGGGTGGTTGTTTTTCAATAGGACACTAATTCATTGATTCAAATGGATTGTTCTTTGTTTGTGCATATTTTGGCCGTTTGCTATGTCATAGAACACATTCTTCTACTTCCGTTTTCTGGTCCTGTGATTTAAGCTGATGGTTTAAGTGAATAGATACAACTCCCAGGATGTGGTATAACAAGGTTTTTATCAGTTTCTCGTCCCACTTACAATACTTTATTTATTAGGGGGAACTGAATGCCCCCTAACTGGAATTCTGCTCTATCCTCCCGTTCATTCTTGCTCTGTGCTTTCCCAAGACTTGACATTTCTAATGAATGTAAAATTAGAAATGGGGATGGGACATACATAGGATGGTGATGTGACCATCCTCACTCATGAAGAATTAAGTGGATAGAAAGCTTTTGGGTTGGTACAGACCATGAATCAAGGATTAGACAATGGAGAAGTACAAAACATATTCTTATCATTTAAATACATGGGCTCCATTTCATAAGGTGGCTACGCCACAAAGTCTAGACAGGTATTTCTCAACATTTACGACAGTCATTTGTTAATCAGTCTAAGTTTTCGATGTTGTAAAGTGGTTATTGTTTTCTGGTCTCCCTGGGAAAGAGCTGCCTTGGAGAGTGTTGGTCGAAAGCCATTTTTATGTCAGAAATCTCTTGCAAGATGGTCAGATAGAAATTCAGGGCTAAGTAGAAAAGAAGGACAATAAAGACGTGTGTACTGATTCTGCATCTCCTGTGAAATTCTTCTAGAATAATGTATATTTTAAAGTGTGATTTACATGTTTTTGGAATGTCAGAGTTAATTCAATTAAATATATTAAATCCAACACAGTACTCATAGATTTGACTATGTATTGGTGACAGTGTTTTCTTCATAATGATCCCATAACCCCACTTAAGATCCTTTGACTCGCTATTCTCTATTTTCCAATATACTCCACATTTTCCTTCTCAAAATTTTTATAAGCAAATTTCATTGTCTTCATTACTCCCCCCTTATTTAAATTTGTCTTCACTCTTTTCTGAAGACATTTTTAAAATGAGCTCAATGTATCAGCCTTCTTAATGTAATAATTAATTCCTTGCTTCCTCTCATTTATTAGTTGCTCTATTTTCTCTTCTGTTTCTGTCTTCCTCCTGATATATCTGTTACACATTTTTAATTTTTTGCTTCTTATACTGGATAGTGTATTACTGTATTTTTTATTTGCTTATATCTATTTGACTTGGTTATTTTTTCCTTCTCTTTATAAATATCTATTCTTTTTTGAAAGGGGGATGAATGAAAATATGTGGTAAAACTGACTATGATAGTGTAATTTGGCTTATTTTTTGGCTTATTTTTCACAATGCTTAATCCCTCCTATTATGAGAGTGGTCTTCAATTCCTTTCACTTTGTGATTTTTCTCACAAGATGCCATTGGACACCAATTAATTCTATCAATAAATGCTGAAGAGGGACTCATTGATAAAGTGAGAAAGAGTGAGTATTAATTATAGTGTTGTTGTTCTTTAATTATTTTTAAAATGTGTCTGCCTCCTCATCCTCACCCCAATACAAAACTTGGTTCTTTACTTGTCAGGGTCTTCATTTAATCTTTGAAAAGTTATTTTAGAAGATAAGGCAAACATATTCTCAAGTGTACTCAGTAATATTAATAAAGGGCAAAATGTTGTGAAATGGAGTTTTATATCAGATCTTCTTTGGATCATTTTAAATTAGCTCATGCATTCTTGGTTTGTAAATAGATCTTTAATTTGTTCTTATGAATGAAATCACTAATTCTTATGATCTGGATAGCACTACAGGACATCATGACATCTAAAAGGAGGACCACCCTTAGCTTCAAGGACCCTGGGTTCTAATCCTGATTTATCTACTGACAAAGAGAATAACCCTCTGAACCATTTTTGGCTTTTTGTCTTCTTCATCTACAAAATGAGGAGTATTTACCATGTAATCCAAAAGGGCCATTCAAACACCAAGCATCTATGTTTAATTTGCTTCTTTTTATAAACAGTTTATGCAGTGGTAAAAATTAAAGCCAGAGCCAAATTCATATAAGTAAGTTTTAAATTAAACCAATAAGTTCCTTCTATCAGTGAAGTTTTCATCCTTCATAATTTATGTGTGGTGGAAGGAGCAATATATCACAAAACCCTCCCCCTGAAAAGGGCATATTGTATTTCGTGACAGTGAGCTGCCTGTGAACCAAGGAGGATTCAAAGAAATGACTCAATTTCAATTGCAATATTAGATGGCTATGAAAAACTAACCTTGAAAAAGCTGTGCCTCAGCAGTGCCTCAGTTGTGAGTTATGCTGAGAGGGAGATTGTGAGCTCTTCATTCTCCAAGGGGCTTGCGGGCTGTTGCTAAGGCACAAAGGCATTCTCAGAAGGAAAAACCAATGAGAAACCCTATGATTGTTAGTCAGCACAGTCAACAGAAGCAACTGATGGTGCCGACAGAAAGCGATAAAAACCACTGTTGGGAATCACCAACTGGAACTTCCGTGGGAAACTCTCTTTAATCAAGATTTTTGGATTGAGTGTTGCACGATGAGCTGGAAGGTCTTTCAAACAAAGCCTCTGGTCTCCTCCACCATTCAAATACATCATTGTCATGTGGACAGTAGTTTGCTGAGTAAAGCAACTCTACTTGGTTTCTAACATCGAGGCAGAGATCGCTATACTCTCTGCCATATGAACTCACACCATAACTATAGCTTATTGGGTCAGGGTTTGACTATTTATTCAATGAGAACCCATTTATAGGATGGCCAGAGGCTTACGGGGTGGTTTGAAATTTAGTTAAGTACATCCAAGAAGAGATATTATTAATTTGCCAAACCAATCAGTCTATTTACTTATAATTTGAACTAGAGATACGGGAAAAACATCATGTTAGTAGAAGAAATAGAAAATAAAAGACCTACAAAAAAAAAAAGGCAGCATGCAGATGCTAGAGAGAGAAGAAACTGTACTTAAGAATAAATTCTAAATCAGAATATGCTGTGAAGTCAGAAAAATCATTACCAAGTAAAGGTAAGGTGCTTGGTTGGTAGGTGTAGAAGAAAACATAGAGCTCACCTGGGAGACTACATTGTGAAAAATCATTAATTACCACCAAGGAGAAGGGGACATCTGGTAATACAGCCACTGGTTCAACTCAGAATTCTTTTACTACCTGAGGTGTGTTCTGGTTTCAGAAACAACTAACTAACTACATGACGTTTTTCCTGTGTTCTTATGAAGAGTGCTCACATGAGTAAGGTTCCTATTCCTTTATTACTTATTCTCATGTACTTTCTTGAAATAAATTCCCTGTTGAAGTAACAAAAACGGTACTATGCAGCAAGACTATAAGCTGATCTCATAAGGTGCCAATGTTAACTATAAAAAGCCTTGTGAGGTAACCCAAATTCAATCAGGTAGCATTTTAAAGGCAGTTGGGACTGGATGGTGCTGAGAATTTGAAATAGTGCCTAATTCTGTCAAGTTCAGAAGTCTTTAAGGTTTTCGTTAGGCAGGTATAAAGAGCAAAAGAAATGCAGAATCCAATCAGGTGATTAACCTGGTTTGCCCGTAATCAATTATTTTCTTTCAGCTTCAAATCCATGTCTTTCCCATGCTTTAGTGATAATGAAACTGGACTCTGTTAACATGTTTACTTTGTTAACTGGCAAAAATGTTAAGTATCATCAATAGAGGGCCCTAAAGAGATGCTAAGGCCATAACGGAGGAAGATACCTTCCTTTAGGCTTCTGGTCTTCCATTCTTCTTCTTTAATGAGAGCCCAGGGGCCTTCTGAAGAAGCACTCCAGCTAAGCCCTGTGGTTTTGATCTCCGTTCCAGTGCCCACTGCAGAGCAGCTCTGTCCTGGCCACACCCTCCAGTAACTTCAGGCCATTTCTCCAGGCTGGCTCCCATTCACAGCCTCTAGGAAGTTTCTTTGCTACCAGCAGTTTCCATGTTCACCTTATTGAAAGAGGTCTGAATCTCAACCTTGGTGACAGCGCTCTCCTAGTTCTTCCTTTTCAGCTTGTCTATTTTTGGTTTGTTTTTGTTTTATTGTCTACATACCCGCAGCTTAGAGAAAGTAGTTGATTTCTTGTATCTGCCACAAAAGAGTCCTAGTTTACCTCTTTTTTTGTCCACCTTCTTTCTACTAGTTAACTATTTTTATATTAAATTCAAATAACCACTATGGTTACTATCTCCTAATTACACTCTGAATGTTGTACCTGTGTAGGTTTTGCAGACTTCTATGAACACTGAATCACAGGATTTGGACTACAGGATCATCTCTTTTGAGTAATGAAATTATCAACACTGCAAATATAAATAGGGTTTTGTATGTCAACAAGAATTCAGTCAGCCTACCATTCAAAAGCTTAGACAGTTGTCTTCACTAGTGAGAGTGCATCTTTTAACTCTGGGAAGGTTTTAAATTAAACATACAAAAGCATCTTAGATGGGATTCCAGGGAAAGAGAGTCTCAGAGACTTGGTATGGGAACACTTTGGGACAGCACTCTCAGGGAGAGTGAAGAGCGTAGCATTGGGAAGAGTGCAGATGAGGTGTGACACATCCCAAAGAAGATCTCATAGGATCTCATAAAGAGCTCAGGAGCTAGGAGGGCAATTCCAGCTCTTCTGCATTGACGTGTTTAGGACAACGGGATAGTAACACCCTCACATCAAGTCATTTGATGTGAGCCGACTCCAGGAGGGCAGCTTACCTGCGTGGCAAGTCTCTTTAGCTGAGGGCAATTTCCAGAGAGTGACTCGCTGACAACCCTCCCATTTGCTGCCCATACTCTCACCACCCAGGAAAATGAGTGCCACGGTCCTAACAGGATTTCCTGAGCAGCTGTATTAGGTATCTAGTGCTGTTTAACAAATCTTCCTGTTTTAATGGCTTAAAAGAATGACAACATGTATTTTGCTCACAAATTTGCAATTCGGGCAGGACTCAGTGGGGATAACTCCTTTCTGTTCCACTCAACATCACTTACAATAGCTTAATGGCTGGGAACTGAAATTTTCTGAAGACTTGCTCATTTGCATGTGTGGTAGTTGATGCTTGCTGTCAGAAAAAACCTGAGCTTGGGCTGTCAGCATCCGTGTGTGGCCTGGGCTTCCTCCTAGTATAGTGATGCTATCGCTTCCTCTGCATTCTACTCTTGGGGGCAATGGCACAAATGTGCCCAGGTTTAGAAGCTGGAGAAATGGACTCTGCCACATGAGGAAGAGTGAGGTGTGACCAAAAATATTTCTGTGACCATTTTTGTAAAAATGTAATCAGTCACAGCAATATACACATAGTCTACTATAAAAGGAAATAGAAAACAGTATAAAAAAGAGGACTCAGAAGTAGCAGATCCAAGATAAAAACATCTTATCAGGAAAGCATGTGTGTATGACGGACATTTTATTTATTCTGATATTTCAGAGAATCTTGGCATTAAAAGTAAAGGCTTATACCTCCAATTTAAAATATATAACTGAGCAATTTATTTAAACATGATTTAAGTTGAAGTTATTGTGTTTCTTTATAGAAACAACTTCTAAGAAAATGTAAAGCTCCCTACATTTTTGTTTAAGTTTTACAGTAATAAAAGCATATTTAGTATTTGGCAAGATCTGGTTTATTGAATTAATGTTATTAAAAATAAAAATGTATAAATTTATAAATGCCATTTAAAATGCGTCAAAAGATATATATGTATAGAGATAAATATATGTAAATGAGACCAAACATTATTCTTCCTAAAAATGTTTATTAAAATCTGTACTATCACAAATACAGTATTTAAATTTGCAAATTGAACTTCATGATTAGGGAAAAACTGGACTTTTTTTTTATTATTAGTTTCAGGTGCACAAAACAAAGTAATACTTAGACGTTTATCATTTTTATCCCTCACATTGTGTCAACCCCCCTCCCCCATCCACTATCCCTCTCACATTGCACACAGCTCTTACATTTCCACTGTCTCTATTCCTAATGCTGTACTCCACTTCTTGTAAGCATATACACACACACACATATATATATAAACTTGTAGTTGACATTCATTATTGTTCAGCTTCAGCTTCAGGTGCACAGTGCAGTGATCAGGCATCTTCCCTGAGGTGGTCTCCCTAATGAGACAAGTGTCCATCGAATACCCTACAAAATCTTTACAACATTATTGATTACATTCCCCAAATTAACTTTCGTAACCCCGTGGCCATCTTGTGGTTACTGACTGTGCTTTCTAATCCCCTCACCTTCCCTCTTATCTCCACCCCTCCTGCCATCTAGCAACCCTCAGTTTTTCCTCTATGTCTCCAAAACTGTTTCTGATTAGTTCATTCACTTATTCTTTTCTTTACATTCCACATATAAGTGAGATCATATGGTATTTGTCTTTCTCTGTCTGACTTATTTCACTTAACATAATGTTATCTAGGTCCATCTATGTTGTTGCAAATGGTAAGATTTCTTTCTTCTTTATGGCTGCCTAATACTCCATTGTATAAATGTACCACAGTTTCTTAATCCAGTTGTCTACCAATGGGCGTTTCGGTTGTTTCCATGTCTTGGCTATTGTGTATAGTGCTGCAATAAACATAGGAGTGCATAAAGATTTTTGAATTAGAGTTTTGGATTTCTCTGGATAGATACCTAGGAGTGGAATTACTGGATTATAAGGTAGTTCCAGTTTCAGATTTTTGAGATACCTCCATACTGTTTTCCATAGTGGCTGCACCAATCTGCAATCCCACCAACAGTGCACAAGGGTTCCCTTTTCTCCAAATCCTCGCCAGCACTTGTTGTTTGTTGATTTATTGATGATGGCCATTCTGACTGGGGTGAGGTGGTATCTCGTTGTGGTTTTTATTTGCACTTCTCTGATGGTTAGTGAGGTTGAGCATTTTTTCATATGTCTGAATAACTGGAATTTTGAATGTGTTATTAAATTGAATAACAGCTCTTAGTTCTCAAAATGAAATTCTGAATAGACTTTTGTACATACAACACCCACCTCCAGATGCCTCTTTTTTCCCTCCATCAAAAATCCTCATCAGCGTAATCAAGACAGTCAGATGATACAGCAATATTGGCTGTAACTCTCAAATCTTTAATACAGGTTTTTCACCTTGGAGAATAGGTGTGTAGAAATTTACAGTATCACCACAGATCAACTCAACTGTATGGAAAGTGCAGCAGACTTAGGCACACAAGCTATGACTTTTTTGCTGCCCACAATCACCTGGCAATTTGGCCCAGGACTATATACTTTCACTTCCTCTTTACCACACATTTTGAAAACCATCGGTTGGTCTAACAGATAAAGAAATCCAATTTTAGGGCTCACAGTATCAGTAGCATTTTACTGTCAATCATCGACTGATTAACTAGAAGTGAAATATTTTTCTGTTTATTTTGAACTGAGAGACTTTGCAAGGTCAACTGTATAGGATAGATCTCATGCAACATTCTTTTTTTGGGGAAACTTTTGAGTTTGAATTGTGTCTTGGAGTTATATCTACAGGTAATATAATTAAGCTTTCAATGACTGCCTTTTATTCTGTAAATATTTCTTTTGTGTCACATGAATTTTACAGCAGTTTAGTATTATGTTAAATAAATTGACTTGTGATTAATTAAAGATTAGTAGTTTTCCATCTAGAAAAGATATGAAACATGTTAGGTTTGAGGATCCAGCTTCTAGAACTCTCTACAAGGGCCAGAGAGAGATTCTAGATTTGAGATTATGTGATTTTAAAACGGAAAAGTTTGACTAAATTCCAAATCTACATACTAGTATATTCTGGGTTATTTCTCAGCAATCAATGTGATAAAATATCTGAAAACTGACTGCTATAGTCCTAAACTGCATACAACCTATCCACTACTTTTCATCATTGTCATTTGTCAGAACAAACTCTCTACTCCTACCTCTGAAATACTACATATAATGTAATATTTCTGATACAGAATACTAGTTAACACTTTATGGTTAGGCTGCATTATATTAATTTTATGTTTGATTGCATAATTTCTTTCAATTTCTTGTCTTATCTTTATTATGTTAAGGAAATAATAGTTGTGCTGTTGCATATCTACTATTTTAAAACTTGCTTAAAAGATGAAAGACATTAGAGATCTATTGCAGTCGAACTCTTCAGGAAGCAGCCTCTGAGATAGGGATTACAGACTTTGGTTTTAGATATACCTATGTTTGCAAAAAGAAGGCATGTAGAATTTATAGCAAGCCACAGGAGGCGAATCATAATATAGACATCTTGACTTCTGGAGCAAAATCATAACATCTTTAGCGGAAAATATACACCACTCAAAGAACAGTATCTGGCGTGCTCCTGGGCTCTAGCAAAAAATGAACACCTGATCATGAGACATTAATGGACGTTCATGAGCCATCATGAACGGGGCTCTGGTAGGTTCCCCAAAGCGTATGGCTCAGAGGGCCCAGCAATTTATACTATGACAGAAGTGGTACAGCTGGATCAGGCAAGATCAGGGTCATAGGGTAGACTGTCATGTCATCCACCACTACTGTTCTTGGGACTGTTGTTCATGACTATTGTTCATACCTGTGGCTGCAAGGGTCCCCTATGACCAGCTGACAGGAAAAAGTTCATGCTTAATTTATGTATAGACTGCTGCTCAACTCAGGGATGACCTTGAAATATAGTGGTGAGGGGAATTCCTCCCAATGGGCAGAGTTTTGGGGATGATGTGCCCTGTCATCCACTTTATATGAAAAATGATGTGACATGCTGTGTTCCCTCGAAAATAAGACCTAGCTGAACCATCAGCTCTAATGCATCTTTTGGAACAAAAATTAATATAAGACCAAATATTATATTATATTATATTATATTATATTATATTATATTATGAAAGTAGACCAGGTATATTTTGAGCTATATACTATTATGAGTATATAGACTCATAGGCCCTAGTCAATGTCTTGGCTGGTTTAGGGACCTGGAAGGAAAAAGAGTAGAAGACTAGGAACATGGGTGTGTAGGAAAAAGGCATGGAGATAAGCCCATGATAGTGTAAATGAAGTGTGAAGGTCTATGCAGGGACAGTTGTTTAGTTGTGTATACTTCCTGTCTCCATTTCCTCGCCTCCCAAGTTTTTCTAAATCTATTGCTTTCCTAAATCTAAGGCTTTCAACCTCACTACTTCACTGTCAAGGTCGCATGTGGTCCTCATTTTGCCAAATGCAAAGTCTATTCTCAGCCATTATTTACTTGATCTCAACAGCATTTGACATTAATGTTCCTTCTTTGTTCTTGAAACAAGTTTTTTCACATATCTTCTAGGGTATCTTAACTCTCTTTTTTTCCTCTTAGTACACTGAATATTAGTTTCCAGTCACTGTTTCAGGCTTCACATATTTCTGTCCTTTAAATGAGGACGTACGCCAATCCAAAGTCTTATACCCTCTTCTCTTATCTATGTGTAGTTTACTCATTAGCTGATTTTACATATTTCTAGGGTTTCAGGTGCCCTGAATCCTCCCTGAGGAGTCTCCAGGTTGGTCTATTTAACTGTCAACATGCCATCTGCACTAGAATGAATAACAGGTATGGCTAACTTGAATGCCCAAACCAGAACTGCAGAATTCCCTCTGCAAACCTGCTTCTCTTGGAGCCATCCTAGAATCCTCTCCATCATACATTACCCTGCTCCATCAGCATCAGATCTCACATTTGCACTCAAAATACAGCATGACCTTAACTCCTTCCCCAAATTGTTTGTTTTCTGCTTTCCCAGTAGAATATAAAATGATGAGAAACACTGATTGTTTGGTTCACTACTTATCTTCAGTCCTAGAACTGTGCCTGAAATACTAAGCAATTTAGAAATATTTGTTGAATGAAAAATCAGTTTTGTAATTCATGCTTTTATTCACTTCAGAAGACATACAATATCTAAGTCAATTTGCAGCTGAGGAACACGAGGCAGGACGGTTAGGTGACTTGGTAAATATCACATACTCGTACTTATATTATTCAATGTTTCTACATAATGGCTTCTATGGGAAGGGTCTTTCAGACTTTAACAGCAAGAGAAAATTGCACATTTGCGGAGTATAATGGAAGTGATTTTAAAAACAAGTGTATGTTTCCTTCTTGAATCTTGTTTCTAGGAACTTATAGCCAGGTTGCCACTTAAATCACTTCATTTTGTTATTGTTGGTCATCCTTATGCTTTGCTCATGTTATTTCAGTTTCATACTTTACCACTAAAAAAAAGCATTATTATCTCATTCTGCTTATAGTCAAAATGTGCTTTATTTTAAAGTTTAAAATTCCAGTGAGTAAATTTGGGAAATTAGGTCTGCTTCAGGCCAGAATAACTGAGAACATATAAACTGTAAGGTATGTATTGTAGTTTTAGGTAAAAAGGTTAGCAAGGTAAAGTGAGAGCAAATGATTTCTAACAGTCTTCAGAGGCTTTACAGATTTATCAGAGAAAGAAGAGCTCAGGGGAAAAAAAAAAGACCAAATAATACATGAGGGTGTACGTATTATTAATAATTCCGTTAAAAAGGCTGATATATTGAACTCATTTAAAAAATCTCTCTTTAACAAGAAAAATGAAGACAGTAACGTGGGCAATTAGCTACTGACATACCACTGCATATCTAGATAATGATCAAAAGCGTGTGGGTGGTGTGACCAGCTCAAACTCACGAAAAAAGATGCACTCTCTACACGAGGCGCAAAGCTGGGCATTAGTAACTATTTAAAACTCACAGGCCATGCAGGTAAATTATTAATTTACTTTAACATTTTATCTTTATTTTCCAATTAGTCATTTGACTTTACAACACACTAATATGCTTTAAGTATATTATGAACTATTTTAATTAATTCAATATGAAATATATTTACAAATGTCAGTTTTTTAAGAAGTAAGTAAATCATTTAGAATCAGCAATGGGCATATACTTTCAGAATTTTCTTAGCCTTGGAAGGAATCTTTCCTATTAAAAAATAAATAATATCCCTGATATCCTTAGGAGCCAAATGAATCCATAGACACATTTAATTATACTATCTGACATTACGTTTTATGTTACATAACATCATGTCACACTGAACCACATATTTTTATCGTACTATAATGTATTGTGTTATATATTTGTTTTTGAATTTGTTTTTATCTATATTCCATTAAAGCATATCAGTTCTATAAAGCTGGAGTTTGATCCCCCACTTTTCCATTGGTTATACTCGTATGTCTGGAATTTAATAGATAGTCAATAAATATTTATTGATGAATGAACAGTTTATACTTTACAGTTTAATGAGAGAATTGCTTACCATACTTACTTAACTACTATATGTTGAATGATTCTCTGTAGGTCTCACCTATCTTTGTATCTTGCAAGCAGAAGCACCAATAATCTTATCAAGGATATTTGTATACAGAGCAGCCTTGGAAGATAGAGATAATGCTTTCTTCTGGAGAAAATGGCGGGTTTGTTTACTGTCCAGCACATAAAATGTGTCCCTTCAGGGTAAACATCAGGCAAGCTTGTCGATGTCCTATGACAGGTCAGGCTTGCTAACTTCAGAGTCTCTTTGCTTTAACTGCCTCCCTGTACAGGCATCCTCTGGCCTCATTGCATTGCCCTAAGGGCAGCTGGGCTTCTAAAACCAGGATAAGAACCTGATGGTAATCTGCCTCCTGCTACAGCTATGTGTAATAAACTACCCTTTGTCTCTGAATGGACGTGTCTTGTTCTTTTACCAGCACCTATGAAATTGTGGTAGGCTAACTTGTTCCTTGTAAGGAGAGAGAAAACTCAGAACTTCACAGTTTTTAACAATGCATTTTCAGATGATTTTTAAAAATAGCATTGTATTGATGGATAGACACATAGTAAAAAACAACCAATTGTAAAAATGTTAATTCTGAAAATAAAATGAAAGCTCTAGACTCAGGTGAGAAGAGAAATGCACAGGTTGTCTTGGCACTTGGAATTAAAAAAAAATAGGAAAAGAAGAAAGACCATTATAAATACCTCACTTGAAAATTGGATGAATATTTTTTTAAAAACAGCAAAATATTTGTATTTTTATTTTATAAGAATGTGTTACTTTGAGGAAGAAAAGAATTAGTACGGAGGGAAATTTTCACTTTTTCTATTCTTATTGTTTTTATTTCTCCAACAAATATTAAACATCAATGCTATTCCACATACTATGCTTGGGTGTAGGTTTGTAGTATAGAACATGGTGGATTAAGTTGTCACCCACCCCTTTTATTATGTGGGAGACACATAATAAACAAGGAAACTCAAAATAATAAAAATGAAGGCAGTCAAAAACTTCTGAGGGAGAGAATAATGGAGTCACTCATTTAGTCAAAGTGGCCTGAGTATTCCTTGACCTCGCAAAGAAAATGAAATTTTAGAGGAGACAAAAAAATATATAAGTGAACCAGCCATGGAAAAACCCAAGAGGGTATGTAAAAAAGACCCTAGGATGGAAGAGATTGACCTGTTTTGAAACTGAAAGAAGTGTCTAGTTCTTGTAATGTAATAACCAAGAAGCAGATTAGCTTTAAGTAAGTTAAGAGTAATAGGGAAAAATTCAAAAATTCACTACAGTACAGTTAAATTTAGGGATCTTAAAGAGACATGCAATTTGAGATATCTGGTGGGCAATTAGATATATGAAACTATAGCTCCAATAGTGTATTGAGCTGGACATATGGAATTGTGATTAATGGATGAGATTACCTGGAGAAGGAGAAGAAATGATAGACTGAAATGGAGTCCTGCGAAACTTCCATTATTTAGTGGTGAATAGAGGAAAATAAGATAGCAATAGTGAAGAAAAGAATGTATTTCGGGGGAGGTGTCAAAGCCTGAAATAATAATATCACAGAGCTCAAGAACAGATGTTTCAAGAAGGGTGTGGCACTCAGTTCAAATTCTGAGGAAGACACAAAGGTGCTGTGACCAAAACTATTGATCGGCTCACTCAGCATCTGCTGTGTCCTGTTCAGTAGAGACTGGGACAATAAATACACTGTTTCGCAGAATTCCATGCAGATCAGTTTTGGGATGTGATTTAGATTTTATAAATTATGCGCTTTCACACTGATGTGGATTTTACACTGAGATAAGGTAGCAGCAAGAGAGAAATGCTTTTTCCTTGTGTAAATGCAGCAAATGTGGTATAATTCTGGAGGGTAAAATTCTGGTAGCAACTTCATAATGAATTCATTGATCACATGTAAGGTATTGTCCTCCCAGTGAAAACAAACTGAGGGCAGCTTTCTGTTTCATGGATTGCAACTAATGCAGTTACTACTTCAAACTAATAGCTGGTAGAGTAGATTGTTGATACCTCAACTTCCAGATTGTGCCACAGGTAAAAATGTCTTGGTTCGGGCTATTCTGTGGGTTTTTTCAAGTAATAATTCCTGGAGATCTAGCCTAGAGCCTTCTCTTCTAACACTTTCATCAATTTTGTAAAGTCCCAATTTCTTATAAGTCCCTTATGAGTTAAAAAAAAAATAGCTGGGTTATTTTCTGATTTTTGCAGCTACATTAAGTGGCAAGAGACTTTTAAAAGGAGAAGCAGTAGAATCTGGAATGGGTCACCTGACCTAGCTGGAGCTAAAGGAATGAGGATGAGACTGTAAGCAACGCACACGAGAGCAGCAGTCTATCAGCTGGTGGCACAACGCCTCCTGAAGAAGAACTGTCTGGCTGGAATAAAGTGCCTGTTAAAGGCACGACTTTGGCAGACCACATGGCAACTGCCACATCACAGAGTGACGCACATGAAGAACAGAAAAATGTGGACAATCTGACTGTTTAACTGAACGTGAGAGCTAAAGGAAGATTGTGACAAGCCCAGGCCTCTGCATTCTCAGCTGCAGGAGCATCAGAGGCAAAGAATCTTTCATCTCGTGTATCTCACATGTACACACAGAGTCAGATTCTACAAGTTGGAGAATCTGCAATATAGATTGAATTACAGCTACGGTTTCTAATGTAAAGTTTAGTGCTTCAATTTGGAAAATAAAAATAAAAATAAGGTTCTCAGAATTGAAATAGTGACATTTGGAAGTATTCAAATGACTCTGAGTATTCCAACCCCAAGGTATACTGAGCAGAATCAGCCCCACCTTCCAGTCTGATGAGGCTGGTTTGCCTTGTTTGGGGGTCGTAGAGTTCACTAAGAGTTATTGCTAGTTATCCTTAGGCTCCCCCACTACTATGCCCCACGACCCCCAATCTTCTAGCTGGAGTCAGATCTCAGCATGTCCAAGGGGGCCAATTACCAAGTAAAACCAAGAATAGAAGGAAAACTTACATGTCAAAATAATTAAAATTGAGCAAATTTGTATTAGCAAAACCATGGGGAATATATATATGATTCTTCAGTGATAGATAAACCATGGAGAAAACAATTCTTAGATAAGGCAAAATTTATTAATAGGAGGCATTTACCAGAGATTCTGGATTCATCATGCTAGCTCGAGCCGTTAAAAGTGGTTCCTTAGTTGGTTAACTAAAAGTAGAATTCAACTATGGTCTACACTGAACGAAATGAACACTCCCTAATATTAAGTACAAGAAGGAAACCAATAGGGAGATCGACTGTTGGAATAAATGTATCATATGCAATCTGCTCACGCACCCTCTAACTATCCTCACTTCCCTCATTTCAATGGAAGTTATGAAGTTCTCATGGTAGTGTTACTGCCAGAGACAGTGGAGGCAGAGGTACTCTGACTGACACAATGCAAACACAGGAGTGAGAGCTGTTTCATCGATGAAGACCTTTGCTAGTGGCTAATGGATCATGGGGTATCTGAAACCCAAATAGATGACAAGTACACTAAGGCACTACTTGGTCTCTCTAGTGAATATAACTTTAAGCTTGGTGAGTAAAACTTTACCTAAGTTTCATGAAAGAGAATTACATCCCCTATGCAATTCCCAGAACTGAATTACTTGGAAAGTGGTTAACGATGGGGGAAGATCCCGCAACCGTATTTGTGTGTGTGTGTGTGTGTGTGTGTGTGTGTATAACCATATATATATATAAACCAATATATATAAAACCATATATACACACACACACACAAACACCAGGGTGCCAAAAAAATGTAAATGTACACATATTTTAAGAGATGTTATCTGTGCTCAAGCAGTAGTTCACAGTAATCACAAGTGTTTGGATGCTGATGGTAACCAATTTGAGCACCTCTTGTAATTGCAGAAGTCAAACATGACTTGTATTCATCTTTTGTTATCGGTATATATTGAGTATTACAATTAATACAGGTTTGTCCTTTCTTAAAATGTGTATACACTTTTTTTTTTTTGGCACCCTGTGTGTATATAAAATCAGATGGTAATTCCAAATGTAGCTGCTGTTTCAGATGCGGGTTCTTTAGTGGCAAAAATCAATATTGCCCTTTGCCACTGGTGAGCATCTAATAATTTGACAGATAATGTATTTTCCTTTCTACCAATGAGTAGAGAACATCAGAAGCGGTTTGAATTCATATGACGGGCACATCTTTCCTGGTTTACTGTAGTGTGATGCTAGCTCTTCTACTCTCTTTCATAAGTTATTAATAGTACACAGGCTTTCTCAGTTTACCACAAAGTATTATGCTTCCCTGTTACCTTGGTGCCACCATGGAAGTTCTGCAGGCTCAAGCAAAACACCACCAGGCAGAAACCTTGGTCTACAGGAAAGAATGAGTGCCAGAAATATGTGACCATATATGAAAGACTTTTTTCTTGATTTCTTTAAAAGGATAGTGACCCTGTAAAGTAGAAATGTATGGTGGGTTTTACACATAGGGAAAAGTAATTACATGACAAGAGTAGCTAAAATGATAGGGGGTATTGGAAGTTTCTTACATTGTATATGAATTACTATAAAAATAATTCAAGTCAGACTATAATACACTATGCACGTACACATTATCCTCAAACACTAAAAATAATAAAACAGACTTATTGCTAAAAATCCCAAATAAGATATAAATGGAATACTAAAACATGTTCAATTAATGCAAAAGGAAAATAGGAAGAGAAACCAAAAAGATGAGAAAAATAATAAACAAAAACAAGGTGGAAGCAAAAGTAAATCCAAAATCATAATTGGAAAACTTAACACTCCATTCTCAGTAATTTGCAGGATATGTAGGAAAAACAATGTCAGTAAAAGTACAGAAGATTCAAACAAATATATTTTAAAAACTTGACCAAATGACAGAGAACACTGTACACAACATCTTCAAAGTAAATATTTTTTTCAAGTGTATGCAGAATAATCACCAAGGTATACTATGTTCTGGCCATGAAACAAGTCTCAATAAATTAAAAAAACAAAAACAAACAAAATTGAAATCAGAAACAAAAGAAGGCATAAGAAATAACTGCCACTACTTAGCCTATGTCATTCTTGTCACTGTTGAAATCAGTGGGTTCATTTCAATTGTTCTTTTTTTCATCAGTATTTTTCACCTACAGAGAACAATCACCTATGTATTTCTCAGACACATGTTCTCTGACCACAATGGAATTAAGTTAGAAATCAATAACAAATAAGATATTGCAAATCTATGAATATTTAGAAATTAAGCCGTACATATTCAAATATTGAATTGATTTTTTAAAAAAAGTCACTTAGGAAACTATAATATAATTTGATGTAAATGAAAATAAAGACAACATACTGAAATTTGTGGTATACCCCTAAAACAGTGCTAAGAGGGAACATTGTAATTTTAAATATATAAAGTGAAAATAATAAAGATTTGAAATTAATTATCTAATATTGCAGCTCAAAACATCTACAAAAGAAGAGAAAATTGAATTTAAAAAATAGAAGAAAGGAAATAATAGAAAAAATCAATGACACAGAAAACAGGAAAACAGTAGAGAAACTTGATAAAACTTGGTTCTTTGATAAAAGTTGGCTCTTTGAAAAGATTTGTTTAACCAATAAAGCTTTAAAGAGTGGGGCATTGAAGAGTCTGCAGACAGTAAAAGGATAATAAAGATAAATCATAAACTACTTTATGCCTGTACTCCATATGAAGCTCAAGAACATGAAAAGCTAATCAATGGTAATGAGGTCAGAATAGTCATTGCCTCTGGGTGGCGGAATTAACTGGAAAAGTATGAGAAAAATTTTGAAGGTGCTAGATAAAGTCTACATCTTGATTTCAGTGGTGGTTACATAGTATATCTGCATCAAAATTCATATGACGTATTCACTTAATATCAGAATGCACTAAGCATTTACTGTGTGTGTATTGCCTGGAAAAAAATGACACATATTCATGGGTCCTGTCTACAGGACTAATTAAAAAAATTGTTAAATATTATACTAAGTGTTTTTACAGAGTTCCTATATTTTTTCTGTCTATGTAATTATTTATATAGCTTCAGTGAGATTTTATACTTCTTTCCAGAAAAAGGAAAGTTAAAAAAATTATAACCGTACCAAGACAAAGATCTTGTTTAATTAGATATGACAATCTCTCTATATGAAATTTGAAATATATTTCATGTGTTAAAAATTGTGCCTATAATATTCTGCCAGACAAATAGCCTGGTCTTGTTCTGTGACACATACAATCCCATATTCACAGATAGTCAGGAATGTTACTTTGAAATGCAAATTAAAATGACAGTGAGCTACCACAACCTCACACCCATTAGAAAAGTTATTATCAACAAGATAAATAATAACAAGTGTTGGAGAGGTTGTGGAAAAAAAAGAAACCCTATTACAGTGCTGGTGGGAATGTAAATTGATACAGCCACTATGGAAAACTGTATGGAGTTTCCTCAAAAAAATTAAGAATAGAATTACCACACAACCCAGAAATTCCTCTTCTGGGTATCCACGCAAAACATCTGAAAACATTTATCCATAAAGATATATGTACCCTTATGTTCATTGCAGCACTATTCACAGTGTCCAAGACATGAAAACAACCGAAGTGTCCCTTGATAGACGATCACATAAAAAAGATGTGATGTATATATACAATGGAATACTACTCAGCCATAAGAAAAGATGAAATACTGCCATTTGCGACAACATGGATGGATCTTGAGACTATCATACTAAGAGAAGTACGTCAGACAGAAAAAGTCGAGAACCATTTAGCTTCACTCATATGTGGTATTTAAAATTGAAATCAACAAACAAACAAGAGAAACAAAGAACCAAAAACTCATAGACACAGACAACAGTTTAGTTGTTACCAGAAGGTAAGGGGGAGGGGTGATAGAAGAAGATAAAGGGGTCAAATATATGGTGATGGAAGGAGAACTGACTCTGGGTGGTGAACACACAATGTGATATATAGATGATGTATTACAGAGCCTGAAAAACACAACAACAACAACAACAACAACAGAATGTTACTTTCTAACAGGTCAGGAACATGGGTGAACTTGGGAACCTTTGAGAAAGGATTTGTCATATATTTATAGATTATAGATTTTATAGACAAAACCTGGTAGTTGTAATTTTGATGATTCTTGTTTTCTAATTTCAGTAGGTAAGCTTATAAAAGCAGAAAAATATTTCTGACACATAAAAGTAAATCACAACCCTCCAGCCTTTACAAATTCTCCACATGGTTATTAACTCATACGCATTAGAATCTTGTGGTTCTGTTTTTAAAGCCAGATATAAGGGAGGTTTATATGTATTAATTAATGCTTCTTTTAACTCTCATAAATATAACCAATCAAATAAAACATCAAATTAATGATATTAAGTTTTCTTTTAAATATGTGTGGTTAAATTCATGCCTTAGAAGAGATATTTGCCCACAACGAGAGACCTTCGAAGAAAACCTGACCCTTGGTCCTCCTGAAGTGTGCACACACACAATATGTGCCACAATCAGAAAAAAACAACACGCACCTTGCACCTTTAGATAATAAGAAATGAAAGAATTGCCCTGTCTGGTTTCTAGTCTCCAAAGTAAATGAAACCTTGGACATTTCCTGCAAGTACTTACTGCTAGCGTAATGAAAACATTATCACTGATTTGACTATTGTCAAGATATGTCATTATTTTTGTATACATGATAATAAGGAGAAACTTTGGCTCTCCTTGCACCATGAATTAATGTAAACTTGCTTACCTTGCTTTTCTGTTTCCTTTAAATGCCTGTGTTTTTTATTTGGCAAATTGGACCTTCTCAAGTCTGTACAAACCAACTCCTTTTCTTTTCAAGTTGAAAATGTTTCTAAATCTTCTTTCCACAAAAGTGAAGTATCCACATCATTATTAGTGGCTTAGTCATCTTCAAAAGACTAGAAGGAGACAGTCTCTTGAAGGCAGTTGTGATTCATGTATAACAGAGAATGGGTTAATGTAGATAGACTCACAGGAGAGCTGAGATCTTCCAATGCCAGTAATTAAACACATTAGTTTCAGTAAAACATATTGTTTCAAAAAGCAAAAAGGCAGTTTTCACAATCATTGTAATTGTATTTTAATAATTTTATGTTACATTATGATCCTAACTTAGTTGTCATAATGCATTCAATCAATGACAATGTAGTTTGGTTGGATTCTTTGTCAATGACATATAATTAAATTACATATTCTTATTACTGTAGTTTTTTTGAACTACATGGATTTTAAAGATGAATGCCTGTGTAAGTAGAGTATGACAAAAAAACCTGCAAAATCTGCAATGAGTATAGTCATTTAGGAGTCAGACAATGTTTAAAGACTCCTGGGAAATAATCTACTCTGTAACAGACCAAACTAGAACATGTAGAGCTTTATGGAACACAAAGTGATAAATTCAAATCTCTCAACCAAAGGACAAAAAACTTTAACTGTTAAACAGTATTACTGAAAGCTTTGAAACATGGTGCAATCATCTTAATTGGCATGGGCTGATAGAAATAGAAATGTGCCAATTAAAAAATAATAATGCCCATCGGTGGCTCAGAAAAACACTTAGTTCTTCAATAATCTTACTTTTTGCTATATTATTTTATGTGGGAGAAAATGCATTTAAAATTTTCCAACATTTTATAATCTATAGCAAGGTAAAGAACAAGAAGGGAAGTCATGGCCCCAAAGAAAGTAACTAAAACCAAGAGTAGCTGGCTGGGCAGAGGAGTAAAAGGCTTTCCCATCAGCCCTCCGGTGCGTCTACAATCTTCCTCTTTTATAGTTCAGGCGGCACGATCTAGCCTACACGAGTGTCAGGGTTTATGTGTAATCTTCAGGTGTCACTGAATATAAATCTCAGCGAAAATCGTGGTGATAGTCAAGAAATGAGTCCTTTCTTCAATTCTGAGCAACATACTGAAAAAACATCATAAGAGTTTGGAAAGGAGAGTTTTTTTTCTCTCTGCTAGATGGAGAGTGTGTTTTTTTTTTTCTTTCTTTCTTTCTTCTTACCAAACTGACAATGATATAAAATTTTCTAACTTAAAAGATTTTTCTTTCATTTGTAGGCAGCTTACTTGGTCCAGGGGTTAAGAATAGCTTCCTCTAATGGTGTCAATCCGGAAAAAGAGAAAGACTTTCTCAGAAGAAGTACTATCTAGTCAGTTGCTGTCTGGACGGAGTATAATATAAAGAGAGTGGGACCATCCTGAAACCTCCTCCTCTGTCTCCTGTTCCTTCCACCATATCCGGCTCCTTTGTCCTCAGACTATGGCTTGAGAGTGCAAAAAAAATAAATGGACCGGGCAGAAGCATGTGACAAAAGCTCTATGGAAAAGTTCTTTTACTACAACACGGACTCTGTAGCTCACAGCTAATTAATCCCACAATAGAATATGAGTTGGCTAGTTGTATTTTGAACGTCCTCATGTGGCCTCTCTTGACGGGACTTGCCACCAAGGGTTTGAAGCTTTCACCCTATTTAATATTCATGTCTAAAGAAGCAAGGTGCCTTGGGATATTAAGAATTTTTTTTTCTTAAATTGGTCCTTTAGGTTTAGATTTTAATGGAAATTTCAACAGCTATAGCTGCTGGAGACAAAAAGGTGAACAATTCATATTCTGGAAGTAAACTATCAACTATATGCTGAATAGGAAAGGCCATAATTATCGGACAGTGAAGTGACAGTTTTTGCAGTTGAGTGGTTTAGTAAATGTATCCACAAGAAGTTAATATCCCACATGATGTGATTCCTGAGAGCAAAGTTCTTCACAGCAGAAATAATATTTCAATGAAAAGTGTAGTTCGGAAGGAGGGAGTGGAACCAGATTTCAAAACACATTTTTTGAATGTATGATACTCTATTTATTGAAGCACCAGTCCCTGTGTGGAAGGCGTTGCCTGTTAGTCTTCCAGGCCTTTAACAACCGTTGTGACTTGAACCATTTTCAGTCCATGGGAAGCAAATTCAAAGTTCATTAGGAATTTTCCTCACTGAAATTTCTCCTTGCTGCCAATACTGCTCTGTCTCAGGGCACACGCATACGGTGTGGAACAGGTGCCATGACGACAGGTGCACCGCAGCCTCTACTGACGCAACGCTCACTGTGTGCCCGTGGCTGTTCCTCACCAGGATGCTTATTTCTCCTAAGTGATGCCGAGGAGCACATCTGGCTAGGAACTAGCATGACGAGAAGTGAGAATGAGAATGTAGATGCTTCCCTACTCTTTTATTTTATAAAAAATAAATTAGGAAAACTTTTTTTTTACCTCCCTGTAGCATTGTTGTTTGTTTGTTTGTTTTACCATACTCTATGTTTTAATCCTCCAAATTTCTTCCCTTTAATATCTATTTATCCATTCCCATAAACTTTTTTATGATGTGCCAGATGGTCATATTTGATTCACATAATATGTCAAATCTTATTCCTTTCTAAATTTTACTGATGAGAGAATGGGAAAAAGAAAGGTAAGAACAAATAAGATTTAAGGCATGTTGAAAGTGAGTGGTGTTTGTTGATGTTCTTACAATCAACCCCTCTTTATCCATGGTTTTGCTTTCCATGGTTTCAGTTATCCGTGGTCAGACACAGTCTGAAAATATAAATGGAAAATTCTAGAAATAAACAATTCATAAGTTTTAAATTGTACACTTGAGCAGGTGATGAAATCTCATTTAGTTTTGCTCCATGTTGCCTGGGACGTGAATCATCCCTTGTCCAGAGTCTCCACACTGTAGATGGTCCTGCAGGTTAGTTATTAGATTGGTTATGAGATCGACTGTCACAGTATCACAGTGCTGTGTTCAAGTAATCCTTGTTTTCCTCAGTGGCCCTAAAGCCCCAGAGTGGTGATGCTGGCAATTCAGATATGCCAAAGAAAGGCTATGAAGTGCTTCATTTAAGTGAAAAGGTAAAAATTTTCTACTTAATGAGGAAAGGAAAAAAAAAAAAAAACAACTGTATGCTGAGATTTCCAAGATCTATGGTAGAAATGATTCTTCTATCCATGAAATTGTGAAGAAGGAAAAATAAATTATTGCTCGTTTTGCTGTCACACCTCAAACTGCAAAATTTACAGCCACACTGAGTGATACGTGCTTAGTTAATCTGGAAAAGGCATACATTTGTGGGTGGAGACATGAACAGAAAACATGTTCTGAATGATGGTAACGTGTTGTGCCACAAAACATTGAGCCCGTACAAGGACATCTGCAAGGGTTCCCCTGATATGAGTGACACCAAGCCATTTACGAAAGTGTGGATGGTCACACAGATTTGGGATTAGCTTTGGACTGAAAAAATTATAAAATTTATTGTCTCCAGTAATTTTCATCTGCTGATGAAGAAGCTGCTGCCATATCTCTGGCACAGTTGAAGTTAAGGAGAAATTATGCTATCCAGAGAAAATCTTTAGTTGCAATGGAACCATACACTTCTGGAAGAAGGTATGCAATAAAACCGACATTAATAAAAGTGCAAAGGATGCAGCAGGGCATGGTACATGGAAGAACAGAATAACTCTGGTACTGGGACTATGTGGCAATGCCACGTGGAGTATACAGAGTACATAACCCATGAGCTCTCAAAAACGAAAATTATCTGCCCGTGTTCTGACAGCATAATCAAAAAGCATGGGTGACAGTCATCTTGTTTATGGAATGATTCCACTAATGTATCACAAGAAGAAGAAGTGTGAATACAGTACAATACCGTTTTGAGAGAGAGAGAGAGACCACAATTACATAACTTCTGTTACAATTTATTGTTATAGCTGTCCTTATTTATTATTAGCTATTATTTTGAATCTCTTACTGTGCCAAATTTATAAATTAAACTTTATCACAGATAGATATGCATGTACGTATGAAGAGGGGAAAAACATAGTATATATATGGTTATGTACTATTCATAGTTGCAGGCGTTCATTGGGAGTCTTGGAACATATCCCTCATCAATATGGGGGGACTACTGTATTTTTCAAACTTCATGCTCCTTCCACTACAGCACATTGCCTGGATTTGTTGCTGCCTATAATTAAATAGGACTCATTCCACCTTTTAAAATGAATGCCAGTTCCTATCAGAGTCTGCATAGTGGGGGGAATGAGCATCTCTATGACTCAATCCTGGGCATAAAAACAGCTTCCTATTCATTATGAAGGCCAAACTATCTTTTCTTAATCTTGTTATATTGGGAATTTTACAGAATTTCCTCTATGTTCCGATAAATGGTAATAATGGATAAATTGACTCATAATCTTTGGATTTAGAAAGTGTATTTCTAAAAATTCACTGTTAAAATAGGAATTCTGCTGGGAACTGTAATATATAAATTCCATATTAAGTACTAAAACCTACAACTAGACTAATTTTCTTCATAATCTTTCATCACTTTGGCAACTAGAAGACAAAGTATTCAATGTGCAGGGAAATCTGGACTTTAATTTTTTAATAAGCAAATGAGTATGAGGAAAGTCCAGAAACTAGAATGGTCCAAAACTTGTACAGAGTTGGAGAAATACAGAGACTCCTAGACAGCATTTTCCCGAGGATCTCAGAGAAGGACAGGCTGGGTGTACCATACGTGGGAGAGAATAGAACAGGCAACAGGGGACTCGGTACAAACACCAAGGACTTCACATGCTTTGGTGGATTAATATGGCACATTAGCTCATACCACATAAATACCTGATGCAAAGAAGCTTAGATCTAAAAGAAGCATAACATCACTTTTTCTAATTCTGAATTTTATAAATAAGAAAACTAAATCTCAGTGACACTGAGTGAAGTACAAGGTAATAGCTTTCACACTTGGTAAATGTTTTAGTCTATGGTTTTTGTCCAGTTCATTCATAGTGCCCACAACCTACTAGTTCTTGCTAAATATATATTGATTGAGTGCTCAGCTGTCAGACATTTACATTTTCATTTGAATGTGTTACTGTCAGTGCTTTAATTTTAGAGTCCTTTCTTGAAAAGTAGTATGTTTAATTTACCATTTTAGCTATGGTAAAATATGTGTGTGTGTGTGTGTGTGTGTGTGTGTGTGTGTGGATGTCAGAAGCATGATGGTGAGAGTCCCCCTGGTTTCTCTCCTTGCAGTTACCACAAGTTGAAAAGCTATGATTCAACAAAGTATTCCCTGCTCAACATGCAAACACCTCTAAGATATCCATGCATTAAAATATCTGAAGGTGGGTGAGTCAGAGCAAACAGAGGAGGAGTGAAAGGAGAAGAGCTGAGATGGGCACCATGGATGCAGCTGGAACTCACTGGAGGTCTCAGAAGAGGGGAGCAATCAGGTTGCCACCTTCACTCTCTCCAGCCCTGAGGAGCAGAGTGGTGGAATGAGTTTCCTGCCTGAGTGGTCAGCACAAACTCCAACTGAGTCAGTGACCAGGGAAGACATGCAATGCAGAGGTGGGGCAGCTGTGGTATGGTGGCCACCACTACCTGGCAGAAAAACCAAGCCATGGAGGATGGCCACCTCCCATCACCCTCCCAGAGGTATTGTTGGGCCCCAGAAGAGGCTGTAGAAGTGGTGTAGGGATGCAGAGGACATTATCTGCAGCACTGAGGACTTGGGAGGGAGGCAGAAGCCTATCTTTCTGAGTGGCAGATGCATGCTTCGGCTGATCTCAGTGATAGGGGTGGAGATACACAGGTGAGGAAGCTGAGGTGTGGCAATCACCATTACTGGAAGGAGAATAAAGCCACAAAGTGGCTTCGCCCAGCATGCCCCACCCCTACCCATTGTGGTTGATACCAATGGGAGCACCTGAGACACCTCAGGTAGTCCAGCACTGCTGGCAGTATTTGGTCCTATGGGGCAGCACTGAGATTTCATGGACTTGGAAACTCATCGACCACCACATTCCCCCACAGGGGTGGTGCCCTGAGACTGAAGTGACCTGGTCATAGAGGAGATTTCCACTTCCCCATGGAATACAGGGCATTTTCCACCACCCAGCAGAGATCCAAGAAGCCAGAGCATTGCAAGAGAACATAAAACATTTGCACTTCAGCACCACCTGCTGGAAAACAGAAGAAAGACTTCTTCTTACAAACCCACTGAATAGAGATATTATGCTTAAAAACATAAAGAAAAGCAGATTTTATTCCCACAAATACCTGAGCAAAGAAATAATCCATCAAATACTGTTAATAACCAAGGTAACAAGGCAGCTCAGGAAGAAAATGAAAACTCTCCAGAAAATACACAGACATGGAAATATGTTACTTAAATGACAGAGAATTCAAGGTTGCTGTTCTGAAAAACTCAATGAGATACAAGAAAACTCAGAAGGCAGTTTATTAAACTCAGAAATAAAATCAATGAACAAGAGTAGTACTTTACCAAAAAGACTGAAACTTTTTTTTTAAAAAAAGGAAATTCTGGAATTGAAGAACCCAATAAAATAGTTGAAGAATTAACTAGCAAGCTTAGGAAATAGAGCTAACCAGATGGAAGAAAGAATTAGTGACATGGAAGATAAAAATCTAGAAATGACACAGATGGGAGAAGAGAGAGACTTGAGAGTAAAAAAAAAAATGAAAGAACTCTAGAACAACTATTTAACTCCATCAGAAATAGCAATATAAGAATAATGGATATACCAGAAGGGAAGAGAGGGAGAAAGAAATAGAGAGTCTATTCAAATAGTCAATGAGAACTTTCCAAACCTATGTAAGGAACTGGATCATCAAATCCAAGATGCAAAGAGAACACCTAATTATCTCAATCTATTATAAAAAGGCCTTCTCCAAGACATATTATATTAAAACTGTTAAAAATTAATGACAAAGAAATAATTCTCAGGGTAGCCAGGAAAAAGAAGACAGTAACCTACCTATACAGGAAAATCCATTAGATCAGCCTTGGATTTTTTTTGTCAGAAACTCTTTAAGCTAGGAGAGAGTGGGATCAAATATTCAAGCTATTGAAGGAGAAATTACCAGCCAAGAATAATATATCCAGCAAAGTTCTACTTTAGATATGAAGGGGAAATAAAGACTTTCCCAGTCGTACAGAAATGGAGAGAATTTATCACCACAAGACCTGCATTACAGAAAACACTGAAGTGAATTATTCTACCTTAAACAAAAAGACAAAAGGATACAAAACTATGAGTGAGATGACTAATAGACAAACAGGAGCAGGAAATTGCAACCCATATTCAGAATGGGGTATTATCAACTTAAATATGAAATAAAGGATAAACAAGGTAAAAATATTTTTAAATAGCTTCTGCAATTCGGAAGTGAACTCACTATAAGTAGGGATAATTTGTGACAACAAAAATATAAATGAGGAAGGAGTAAAAGTCTGAATTTGCAAAGGGAAATGAAAATAAGATGCATTCAGAAGAAAAAGGGCTACTGTATACATGAATTTTTTTTTGCATAAACCTAATGGTAACCACACACACACAAAATCCAGAACTGAGACACATAACATAAAAAAAGAGGAAAACAATCATAGTATACCACAAAACTAAAGTAACAGACAGAAACAAAAGGGAAAAGAAACAATAGATACACAGAGCTACCAGAAAATCAAAGGTAAATGGATACAAGAAATCTTTAATAACCACCCTAGATGTAAGTGGACTGAACTCACCAATAAAAAGCTATAGAGTAGTGGATTGAATCAAAAAACAAAACCCAACCATACTCTGGCTTCAGAACATACATCTTAGCAGCAAGGACAAACATAGACTCAAAGTGAAAGGGTGGAAAATGATCTTCCAAACAAGTGACATTCAGAGAAAAGTGGGTGTGGCTGTTCTATCTGACAAAATAGATGTCAAGGTAAAAGAGGTAACAAGAGACAAAATGGACATTTTATGACGATAAAGAAGACAATACATCAAGAAGATATAACATTTATCAATATAATAACATATATACACCCACTCAGAGAGCACCAACATATATAAAGCAAGTACTAACAGAACTAAAGGGAGAAACTAATGAAAACATAATTGTAGTAGGAGACCAAATACCCCATTGCCGATTATGGATAGATCATCCAAACAGAAAATCAATAAGGAAATATCAGCGTAAAATGACACATTAGACCAAGGGGACATAATCAATATTTGTAGAGCATTTCATCCCAGAACACCAGATTACACATTCTTCTCCAGTGTACATGGAGCATTCTCAAGGATAGACCATATGTTGAGACAGAAAATTAGTCTTAATAAATTTAAGAACATTGAAACCATACCATACATATTCTCCATCCACAGTGCTTTGAAACTGGAAATCAACTGCCAAAAGAAAGCAGGAAAGCCTGCAAACCTGTGGAGATTAAACAGCACGCTAATTAGGAATGACTGGATCAAAGAAGAAATAAAAGGAGAGATCAAAAGATACATAGAGGCAAACGAGAATGAAAATATGACATATCAAACTTTTGGGATGCATCAAGGGTGGTAATAAGAATAAAATTTAGATCATTGTAGTTCTAACTCAAAAAACAAGAAAAATCCGAAACATACTGCCTAACAATTGCATCTTAAAGAACTAGAGAAAGAAGAACAAATGAAGCCCAAAGTCAGCAGAAGGAAGGAAATAATAAACATTAGAGCAGAATTAAATGAAAAAGAGAACAAAAAGACAATAAAAAATTAATGCAACAAAGAGCTGGTTCTTTGAAAAAAATTAATAAAATTGACAGACCTCTGGCTAGACTCACTAAGGAATATAGAGAAAAGACTCAAACAAAATTAGAAATGAAAGAGGAAAAGTTACAACAGACACCACAAAAATACACAGAATCATAAAGAATACTATGAAAGGCTATATGCCACCAAAATCGATAACCTAGAAGAAATGGACAAGTTCTTAGAACTATATAGCCTTCCTAGTCTGAATCACGAATAACTGGAAAATCTAAATAGACTGATCAACAGTAAGGAAATTGAAAGAATCACCAAAAAGATTCCAAAAAGTAAAAATCCAGGACCAGATGGCTTCACTAGGAAATTCTACCAAACATTCAAAGATGATTTAACACCTTCTCAAAGTCCTCCAAAACATTGGAAAAGAGGTTGTACTTCATAATTCATTTTTTGAGGCACATTACCCTAATACCAAAACCTGGCAATGGTAACACAAAAAAGGAAAACTACAGAACAATATCTCTGGTGAATACAGATGCAAAAAACCTAAACAAGATACCAGCAAATCGAATACGACAATACATTAAAAAGATTATACATCATGATCAAGTGTGATTCATTCCAGGGACCCAAAGATGATTTAATGTACACAAATTGATCAGTGTGGTACACCACATAAACAAAATAAAGGCTACAAATCACATGATCCTATCAATAGATGCAGAAAAATCTTTTGATAACATACAGCATCCATTTATGAATAAAACACTTAATAAAATGTGTATGGAAGGAAAATACCTCAACATAATAAAGGCCATATATGACAAATCCTCAGGTAATATCATACTTAATGGTGAAAAACTGAAAAATTTTCCTCTAACATCAGGAATAAAACAAGAATTCCCACTCTCCAAACTGTTATTCAACATAGTATTGGAAATCCTAGCCAGAGCAATCAGGCAAAAGAAAAAAAACGAAAGGCATCCATATTGGAAAAGAAGAAGTCAAATTGTCACTTTTTGCAGACCACATGATTATATAGAAAACCCTAAAGACTCCACCAAAAAACTATTAGAAACAATAAACAAATACAGTAAAGTTGCAGGATACAAAATCAATGTACACAAAACTGTTGCATTCCTATATAGTAACAATTAAATTCCAACCAAAATAAAAAAGGAAATAAAATAATTTATTTTGCAGTTGCAACAAAGAGAATAAAATACTTAGGAAAAAACTCAACAAAGAATGTTCATTCATGAGCTATACACTGAAAACTACAAGACATTGTTAAAAGAAATTGAAGAAGACACAAAGAAATGGAAAGATATTCAGTGCTCATGGATTGGAAGAATCAACATAATTAAAAAGGTATATTACCCAAAGCAATATACGAATTTAATGCAATCCCCTTTAAACCCCACTGGCATTTTTTTTTTTTTAAAGAAAGAGAGCAACAACAACAGAAAAACCATCAGATTTTGCCCTGAATAGCGAAAGCAATCCTGAGAAAAAAGAATCAAGGTAGAGGTATCACACTCCCTGACATCAAATGATACTACAAAGTGACTATAATTAAAATAGCATGGTATTGGCAGAAAAACAGACATACATACCAATGGAACAAAATTGAGAGCCCAGAAATAAACCCACATATATATGGGCAAATAATTTTCAACACAAGAGCCAAAAACTCACAATGAAGAAAAAAAACACTTCAATAAATGGAGCTAGGAAAATTGGAAAGCCACATGCCAAAAAATGAAACTAGACTATTATATGTCACCATGCACAAAAAAATAACTCAAAATGGATCAAAGGTCTAAATATAAGACCAGAAGCAATAAAATACATAGAAGGAAACATAGGTACCAAATTTATGAACCTTGATCTTAGAGAAGATTTTATGAATTTGATCTCAAAAGCAAGGGAAGTAAAAGCAAAAATAAATGAATGGGACTATAACAAACTGAAAACCTTCTGTATAGCAAAAGAAACTGTCAACAAAGCAAAGAGGCAAAAAACTTAATGGGAGGAGATATTTGCAAACAACACCTCTGATGAGGGTTTAATAACCAAAGCATAAAGAACTCATACAGCTCAACAACAACAACAAAATCAAACAATCCAATTTAAAAAAGGGTACAGGATCTGAACAGATGCTTCTCCCAAGAATACATACAAACAGCCAACAGATATATAAAAAGATGTTCAACTTTACTGTCATAAGGAAAATGCAAATCAGAACCATAATGAGACGCTACCTTACATCTGTTAGAATGACTATTATTTACAAGACAAGGAATAACAAGTGTTGGAGAGGCTGTGGAGAAACTGTATGGAAGTTCCTCAAGAAATTAAGGATAGAATTACCATATGACCCAGCAATCCCTCTTCTTGTATCTACCCAAAAAATCTGAAAACATTTATATATATGTATATGTCCTTATGTTCATTGTAACATTATTCATGGTGACCAAGACATGGAAACAACAAAAGTGTCCTTTGATAGATGATTGGACAAAGAAGATGTGGTACCTATCAATGGTGCCCAAAAAATGTATACACATTTTAAAAAATGTTAACACTTTGATCAGCATTGTTCAAGCAGTAGTTCACTGTAATCAGAAGTGTCTGGACACTGACAATAACAACTTTGAGCACCTCTTGTAATGGCAGAAGTCAAATGTGATTTATATTCATCTTTTGTTATCTGTATATATTAATATACTTTTTTCCTTTTTTAAAATGTGTATACATTTTTTTTGGCAACCTCTGTATTTACAGTGGAATATTACTCAGCCATAAGAAAATAAGAAATACTGCCTTTTGTGACACATGGATGGATCTTGAAATTATCATGCTAAGTGAAATAAGTCAGACAGAAAAGATCGAGAACCATATGACTTAACTCATATGTGGGATATAAAATTTAAAGCAACAAGTGAACAAGATAAACAAACAGAATTCATAGACACAGATAACAATTTTCTGGTTACCAGAAGAAAAGGAGGGTGGTGGAGAGGTAGAAAAGAATAAAGAGGGTCAAATACATGGTGATGGAAGGAGAACTGAGTCTGGATGGTGAGCACATAATGCAATATACAGATGAGGTATTATAGAATTGTACACTTGAATCCTGTTAATTTTATTAACCAATATCACCCCTATAAATTTAATAAAATTAAAAAGAAAAGAAATAAGATATCCAAATAGAAGCCTGCAGCATGTATAAATTTCTAAGTAATTCTGGTAAGCAATTGTGATTAAAAGGGCTGCTTTGAGTAACACCGGAATGTTCAACAGCCATCAACTTGTTTCCTGGAAATCACATGTAGAGGGGAAAATTCCATGAAATTTTCAAAAAAACAAATAGTCAAACTTAAAAAATATTTAAGTTTCAACAGATTTTGAAGAGTAGAAACTCTTATTTTGGAAAATCGATAGATAATTAACACTATATATTAAATACAGCATCCAGGGCATTTCTTTTTTCTGTATTGGTATCAAATACATGGGTGATCTGAATTCATGTCAGGATGTGGGTGTCTAGCACAACAATTGTCATCACTGAGAAACGATCCTGCAAAAGGGTACCTGGAATTATTTCGAGTAAATATTGGTGAACATTTTGGTAAATATAATTTTATTGATAGATTATATTGCCAATTTTAGGTGATAGAAAGAAAGGGGTTTCTAATACCCTAGTGACAAAGTGACATCATCTATGAAGAGCAGTGACTACTGTTTTTTTGGTTGTTGTTGTAAATATTGTAATTTCTGTCCAATGAAAATTAACTAGGATTTTAAACAAGTCAATTTCCATGGTAAATTCTATTCATTCAACGGACAAAAATCTGTTTTTATTTGAATTATGTACATAAAACTTAAGTGTTTTGCCACCTGCATAACTGTGTATTGGAAGTATTTAGCCTTAGAAACTGTGAAATAAGCAACTTTGAAAGACAGTTTTTATGATTAAAGAAAACAATGAACTCATTCACCTTATCCAAGTACTTTTTTTTTCACCGTGTCTTCTTTTTCCTCATGAAGAAATTCTGACTTCTAAAACTTAGAACAATCATTTAAAATCATTCTCATTTAATTAAAGTCATTTATAAATAGGACGGCTATTTAATCTACTTTTAAACATTATTTTTACAAACACTTCTCTTCCATTAAACATCCTAAGAGTGAGTTGGAAAATGCTCTAAATCAAGGTGCTGGGGCCCATTAGTGTGGTCCATGTCCTTCTGTTAGATTGTGACCTGTCACATATCTGAGCTCTTTCGTGCATAGATCCTGTTGGGGAGACAATTCTCCAGGGGTCTGTCATGTTTTTGCAGAACTCATGAGCAGAGTCACTGACAGCCTTTGTTCTAGAATATCTTGTCGAGGGTGTTCTTGTGATGAACAACCTTGGAAGAATAGAGATAGTGTTCATCAGAGTAAAAGGTAGATTTACTTACTGTCTAGTATGATAAAAATAATGCCACTGTCTGTGAGAAGGTGAGGCATGTTTCCTTGGAGAGTGTTATAAAAGACCGTGATTCCCTAAACTTAAAATTTGGTCACCCACTCTTCCGAGTCTGGGACCCAAACCAAGATCCTTCCGCCCAATGTGGTTAGTGCCAATAAAACGAGGTTTCCATGTCTTTATTGACATTGCCCTGTCCTGCTTATTCTCTACTTTTTGTTGTATGAATTAAACAAGGAGGTTTTTCTAAATAAAGAAAACAGCCAACCAAGTAATTTCCTTGATTTGCTTCCATCTTTTCTCTATAAAAGTCACTCCCGGAGTTCCTGTTGGTGGAGCCCTCGGAACCACTTCCAGTTTAGCACCACCCAATGCAAATTGATTTCTGCTCAAACATACTCTTCAAAAAATTTTATTAAATTTTTGGGGTGACTATGGTTGGTAAAAGTATATAGGTTTCAAGCACGTAATATGCCTCAGTTTTTCTTTTAATATTCCTTTAGATTCCTTAACATATTGCTCATAATAATTTTAAATTTCTTGTCTGATTATTCTAACATCTGTGTCATGTCTTAGTATGGTTGTAAGGATTGTTTTGTCTCTTCAGCCTGTTTTTTTTTTTTTTTCTACCTTTTGGCATACCTTGTATTTTTGTTGTTGTTGTTGTTGAAAACAAAGCATGTCGAATAGGGCAGTAAAAACTGAGCTAAATAGATGCTCAGTGTGAAGCTTTATGTTAATCCCGCCACTAGTTGGGCTGCAGTTGAATTTGTTGTAACTATGGGCATCAGAGGCTCAAATTCCTTCCATCACTTTGTCCCACTGTTTTTGTCTCCCTGCTTGGCTTTGGTGCTTTCTTTTGTGCTGACCCTGAGGAAAGTTCCGTCAACTATACGCTGCCGTTATTGTCACTGAAGCCTTATTAGCTTGATGGTAGAATATGGGGAGAAGGGGGCATCTTCTAATCTTCCAATGTAAGTCTCAGTCTTTGGACTGCCCCGGGAGTCTGTGTGTCAGGAATGTGCCTTTCCTCCTGTCCTCTCAGCCCTTCCTCAGCATCAGCAGGTACCGTCCAGTGCTCTCCACCTTGAAACCCTCTCCCATGTAGATTGTCAAGCAACACTTTAACTGCATTTTTTATGGTGCTGTAATATTCTCCCATCAAGCTCTCTCTTTGTTGTTATAAGGTGTTGTAATGATTTTTCTTCCAAACTTGAAAATCCTTTAAAAAAGGAATGTTTCAGTCAGTTATTATTCAAGATAGTGTCACATGAAAAATACCACAGTTACCTCCTGTTAGTTTAAAAATAATAAAATACGTATTTTAAATAGATATCTAAGTGCATCTGGTTGTTTCGAATTTCTCTTATTTTTTATATTTTAATAAACTGGGCATCACATATATTCTGTTTTTACGAACTCATCTATGTTCACTGTTGGAAAATTAATTTAGACATATCACATCTTTATAAGGTAAGTAAAGACTGATATAATACATGTATATAAACAGAATTATTGGTAGTGTTAAAATTATGTGGAGCCTTAGATACTCTATTCCTATGTTTTCAGAACAATATTAATTAAACTAATTGGGGGGAGACAATGATTGTGTGTGTGTGTGTGTATGTGTGTGCGCGTGCGCGTGCATGCACTCATGAGAGTAATCAAAACAAATGAATAAAACCACTGGTTTATTAAGTTACAAACTCAGTTATCACAAACCAGCTGCTTAGACTGGTCTGGCTTCCAGCTTCTTTGATGAGGAAGATGTTGAGAAGTTTACATCCACCTGGTGGAATTTGCCTCCGTATTGATGCTTCCTTAGCTTTGCTATGACTACCATACTTGTATCATTGGTTTCCACCATGACAAATTAGTTAATTCATACAGGATATTTTAGAATATTTAAGTTATTTTACTAAAATTCTTAAGATAAGTCTATATCATTAGAATTTTGTAGCTTTTGCTTTAGTGAAAATTTGATTACAGCTTTCAAAAACATACACACAAATCCCTCCTGCTAAATCACTGAGAAAACTGATTCTTGAGAAACGTTAGCCACAGAAAGCTCACTCTGCATAAGTATGTGTACAATTATTGAAAACACAAGTCTAGAGGATTTTTTAGGGGTTTACTGCCCAGGAGTCTAGGAAAATCGAATCCTGAAGTGAGAAACAGACCTAAAGTTTTCCCCAAATCCCTGGACGGTGATAAGATTTGTCAAATAAAAAACAAATCCAGACTTAGTAAGGAAATACTTTATTCAAAACAATTATTGCAAGAGGAGGGAATGGGACTATAGCATAGGGAAAAAGGAAGTATTGCAATTGCGGGGGACACTGTGCCCCTAAGATCTGCAAGCATCTATGAACCTGGCAAAAACAATTTTCTTTTATATTGACAGGGCTAAACAAGCGAGAAAGAATTGGGTTTTAGAAAGTGGGATGAAAGAGTGGTACAGTCTGAGAGGAGATCGGAGAATGATTTCCATGAGTGTAGCCTGTTCTCATAACGACTTGTGTGCTGACTCTGGATGAGGGTAGGCCAAAACTCAGGGCCCTGAGAAGAGAGAAGCTTAACCAAATTTTGGTTAACCAGCCTTTTTTCTGAATGTGATCCATGGGAACAAGCAGCTCAACCAGTCATTTATTGGGGGAAAGGGGCTAAGGCATAGAGAGGATCTGTGTCTGGAAATGAGGGGTCCTGTGGCATCAGCAAATCTTACCTAAGTTGTATGGGAAAGGATAGTCTCCAGAGCACAAACGAGTAAGGGGATTTCTTAACCTTCACTTTTTTCCAGGGGTCCACGGCTAGAGTCAGTTTCAACACTGTCAGGTAAGAAGTTTTCCTTAGCAGCACTTGTGCTTGTATCTCCTGCACCTCCTGGGCCTGTAGAACCCGGAGTTTAGGTATCCCCGCCTTCAAATACAGGGGGCTAAAGAGAATATGACTTAGAACTGAGGGAGATGTTAAAGGAACCTGTTTACTGGCCTGACTGCCACGTGGCAAATAGTGTGGGACTTGTTTAGTAATTGTCTTCCTGGGGGAGGGCTGCCCAGAATGTCAACTGCTTTGCCTCCAAGACTGTCCTCTGACACCTGGAGGTTTGAGATATTTGGACACAGAGAGTTTTCTGTTGTGTAGAGAAAGAAGGCTTTCTTCTATTGTGGCAAATTGAATATTCAGTTTGAAGAGTTTTCTATTTTTATAACTGACTTTTAAATCCTCCTATAATTCTAATTAAGTTCATCTTCATCTCTGGAGCTTGGCTAGCTCCAAGGCAAGACATAAAGGAAGCCTCCTGGCCAGGCAAGCCTTCCTAAGCTTTCGCATCTCTACTTGAATTGATTTGCATTATAATGCACATGGGCAGGAAGATAGGTAAATTGAATGTGTGATTAACAGAGCAAAGAATAAAGCCCATATAGAGTTAACATTATTGCTAGGCTACTTGCAGGTCATTTTGAAGGATGGAAACAGGCACTGTCTAAGAATGAATGTATGAAATATGATGATTATCTTATTGAATATAAAACATTTATTACATCATCCAGTTCCTTTTTGTTTAACATGAAATGTGTTAAACAATTTCTAAGGTGAGAGCTAATCATGTTATGTGGAGATAGGCCAGTGCTGGCAAAATGGGAAACCCACTGGATCTGGAAACGATCCCTTTAGTACTAACTGGGAGACAGAGTAAATAATACAATCCTTCTCAGAATATTAGGCTTTTACATAGTTCTGCAAAACTAATATATATATATATATATATATATATATATATATATATATATATTTGGTGAAAATATATATATATATATATATATATATATATATATATATATATATATTTGGTGAAAATATGTCCTATCTTTAACTGGCTTTTAGAAAGTATTAGTGCAGACTGAAACATCTATCTTAAAAAAATAACGGACTCTCGATGACTTAAGAAGTAGCTTTGTAAAGATATGTTTTAAAATATGACCTCTACCAAGCAAGTTTCTTTCTTAGCATTGACAGCCATGTCACATGAGCTAATAATTCTTGATGTTTTATATAATGCTTTGATAATTTAAGTATCACCTTTAGACTTTCATAATACAATTGCTCAAATCAAGTTTGTATTAATCGTAACAATACATATATAAACACTTACATGTAATTTTCTCTTTCTATGTAAGAGTGTCCATGGACAGATTTGGCATAATCAAATTAACAGTATTCTTAAATCTGCATGATACTTCTGATTTGCTCTTCTGTTTTGTATTTTAATCATAAGAAAATGTGTATTTCAAAGGAAAAAATCCTATTTGGAATTATTGACATAACATATAGCATGAGATTAAGCAGTGTTTTATAATTGAATTATGTACAATAAAAATGTGCTGGAAATAATGTTTCTGTCTGTTTAAAATGAAACCATATCTCTAAAAATATGACTTGTATTTTTTTAAAGAAGAAAATTAAGGTTTATCTTAAGTCATTTCTGAAAATCATTGTTGCTGATGTTATACATACTGAAGAAAAGGTAAGTCATTTATAGTAAAGAATGTTTTTCCTTGGCAATGAATTTCCAGATTACTGGCAGATATGATTGTTTTTAATGAAAAAGTACAAGAATGGTCAATTCTGATACCTAATTCAGCATTTAGCTATGATTTAAGAGGCATATAATTAGCATGCGGAATTAAAAACATTAAGGTTGGTATTACTCCTTTCCTTTTGCAAAACTGATTTTTAATTACTTGTTACAGAGCTCAGAATATTAACTTTAATATGTAAATGAAAACTAACATAACTATAATATGCGGGATTTTAATTGGACTGCAAATCCACTTTTCTAAACAAGTGGTACTAGCTGTCAAGGGTAGAAATAATTTTTCAGCCAATCAAAATATAGCCTGCGTAAAAGGTCAAAGTTGTGTGGTAGAATAACACAACTCACAGATTCCATGAGGTTCCCATGTCTGCTAATGCCATAGATGCCCACATCTGTTAATAAGAGTTTATAGAGCAAGAAACGGTACAAAATAAATTCAATAATGTGGTAATAATTCCAACAAGAATTTGAAATTCTACAAATTTACCCAATATAGTTACTAAACCAAGGCCCTAACAGGTTTTCTGGGGTTTTTATTTGTTTGTTTTTTTATTTTTGTTTTGTTTTTGGTTGATTGGTTGGTTCAATTTAGAATCTCTATGTCCTCCTGCTTTTCCCTTGTAAAAACAGTATTAACCTTGGTCATCCATTGTAATTGCAAAACCGATGAATGTATTCACCTTGTCAAAGAGAATTATCCAAAACTTTGGAAATAAAGCAAAAATAATTGCATTTCCTTAATGTCATGCTAGAGGACTATCTAACAAGGTTGCCTGAGGCTGAGGATCATCTGATTTTCTCTGGGAATGTAACTTTGTTTTATTTAGAATTCACACTTGACTAGAGCCTAGGCATTTTACAATGCTGAAAAGTTAGACTAGATGTTAACTTTTAGGAAACTGGGGTATGGTAATTCTATGGTAAAACTAGGGTATGGCCTTTTCTGTCCAGTAGAAAATTTAATTCTAAGGGTTATTTATTCATTGAGCCACAGGATTAATCAATGCTGTATTTTCCTAATATTATTTTAACATTCTTGTATACAAACCCAATTCCTCTCATTTTTTTTTTGAACTAGCTTTGCCATTCTGTTGTTTCTCTCATTAATAAGTTAAATAAAATATTGACAGGTGCTTGCTATTTATTGGTGAGAATTATGTTTAATATTTTAAGAATTCTGTTTTAGTAACCTAAAGGCTTTTTAAATAAGTAGAAATGAAATAAGTAGAAAATAAAGAAATGAAATAAGTAGAAATATAAGCAGTGAAAAAAGAAGATGGGGTAAGGGGAGAAGGAATTAGGTATTTATCTATGAGATTATTCTTGGTAAATATTCCAGTTTTGATAAAATATTATAAATATTTTGAATATTTTAATCAAACTGAAATTGTGTTGTCCAGGAATAATTGTCCCTTTTTGAGAAAAATGTATAATTCACAATTAGAACACACAATTAACCATACAGAGAGTAGATAATCAAGTAATATTTGATATAAAATTGTAGGGAAGAGGTTTTTTATTCCTTATTCAATCTAGCTATTACTATATTGGACAGGTTCTTTTGAACACTTTCCTGTCACAAATTCAGTGAGTTCTACCTGTTTTTTTATGTTTGTACATACATATATACTTTGTTATTAAATTTAAGATATTGATTACCCGCATAAAGGCTTTATGGATGAGAAGCAAGTTTTTCTAATGTTTAAAACTGCATTGCTCATCAAATCAAAAGACACCCAATGTTGGAGCTTAAAGACAGGAATATTTTGATATTAAACCTAGAGGGCTTCGCTTAAATTTTTCTACACTAGGTATGAATAACACCTGAAATTAGTATTGGGGGGAAAAGGACACACACACATGCCCCCACAAACACATATATCTCCTCATTGAGGATCTCTTACATAAAGAGGTCTGCGTATAGAAGACAGTCCAGAGACATCTTTGAAGGTTCTCTTTCAAAGCAGCTCCACTTTCCTGTGCGCCTGGGGATCTCTGTTATTAATTGAAGTTAATTTTCTCGGATATCAGTTTGCCATGCACGTGGGAAAGATTGATATCCTCTTCGATTCTCAAGAGTGTTGAAAATGACACTGTTCCATCACCGGGTGCCTTCACTTTTATCATCACAAATCAAATTATAAACATCGGGGCAACCTTGCTGGAATCTGGCTTCAGGAGATTTCCATAAGATTAATTAGGCGGCCAAAGCAAAGATGGTAAAAGAGAAAGGGGGAGGGGGAGCGGGAGGAGGGACAGGGGAACCATTGATTCTCACAGAATGGAAAGTCAATTCAACAATGGGTAATTAGCGTGCGCCGCGGGTTCTCAAAGGCACTGAGGACACTGGACTCTGTCCCGCACTCTGAGGTTTAGTGCCGTATTGTGGACCCTCATTTAATTAGTGCACTTTGATACCCACAGGAGTTTGAGGCTCCAGGGCATGCTAAACACAGACTGACACCAGCAAGCTTCTGCCTCCTTCCACTCTAATTAGAGACACAATGAGCTGCAAAGACAATGTTTTACTCCAAGATTTCTTCTGCAGATACCTCTGGCAGGAAACAATCGTTTTATTTTGTGTCTATATTGGTATTCAGATTAAATTGTTAGCATGCAAAAGATGAGCTAAGGGCACATATCTATTAAAAATGCTTAGCAGGGTTCAAAAATGATGGAAGCAATTTGTGTGAAAAAGATGTATTTTCCCATTTGGAAACTATTTATTTTGCTCTGATCTAATTAGAAATAAACTTTAAACTGCAATACACCTTGCATTCTAAAGTAAATATCAGGATTTTCTTAAAATAGCCCTAAGTTTTATGCCTTAAATAAATGGTTCTAAAATTATCTAAAAGGGAGAGGGAGAAAAAGAGGGGAAACCCCTCTCCTCTGAATTCAACTGCATTGAAATAACTAGCCAGCACTGGGGAAAATGACAGAGGTCATTTTTACAGGAAGATTGCTAATCTGTCTAGAGCTCTTTAAAGAAAGCCCTGAAACATTCGCAGTGCCAAGTTAAAAAAAAAAAATTTATAATGTTAGTTTTGATGGACAGTTCCATGCTGATTGGAAGAATATAAATATCCCAAGGGAGATCGCATATTGAAAATTAATCTCAGCATCCACAAAATACTATTATGTGTTGCTTTAACTATACACTGTGAATCCTATGCCCCTAAAATTTAAACACAGAACAAATGTTTCTCTATGGTATTGTTGTCTATGTGTTTCTATAACACACAATCAGCTTGCAAAATCAAACGTCTCAAAGCATAGGCAACTGAAATGAATCAGTGCTATTATCTCCTTATGCACGGTTTGTCCACCCAGCTACTTACCTGCCTCCCAATCTATATCTAACTTTTGAGAAAATGAAACCAAGAAGCCTCAACTGAAACAACAAATATCCATTCTGAGATTATGCCTCCACAAAAAGAATACGTCTTGGCTAACTTTCAACGCCCTTCGAAACTGAAAATCGCCCCTACCCCCACCCCACCCCTCACCATTTGTTATGCATTATTAAATAAATCAGAAAGGAAAGATACTGTTTTCTGTTTCATAAGAAAGTGGCTTTTCTGTTTCTCAAAGTTGCCCTGATAATTTCCATAGACATTCTTTTTCTGAGTCCCATTCTGAATTTACATCTGTGTATGGATCTGTGCAAGGATTATTAAATAGGTTTCATCTCCAGTGCCAAACCCAATAGATTGTGAGGGTCTCCTGGGAGAACCGTTTAAAACAGATTGTTAATTCAGTGAAAAGAACACCGTGATTATTCAGGAATGCCTTTCGTTGGCTTGGCTTTGGGTGATGCGAGGGAGAACAGCAGCATTGACGATCAGCGTCATGATTTGGTCAACTCTGTCCTGTACTGAAGTGTTACAAGTTTAGACCTAATTTACCCACTGTGCCAGTTACTGGTCACTCTTTGACAGTTTAGAAAATGTGTGCCCCAATCTAAGAATCTAGTGGAGACTGTCCTACCAATTTATCTATCTACCTGTCTGGATAAACTCATTGTGACATTTTGGATTCTATATCTTAAAAATATAATCTTCTTTGGATATTTTGGCAGATTGTGTTCTGTCATTAAATTACTTTACACCAACCTTGCCTGTGAATAATGGGCATGTCCCACGTCCGACTTGAATCTCAAAGTCAGACATTCAGGCCAACAAACTTTGATAATGCTCTTGATGTGTTATTGATGAACTTTCCATCTGGAAATAGCCCCATATAATTGGGCAGCTCCAAAGTATTGGTTAGTCATTATTCAACTATCGTCCTGCTCTGTGTCCTCTCATGTTTTTTGCCGGTATTCAGAAAATGATAAAAGAGTAAGATACTCCAGATGTCTGGAAAAGACTAAACCTAAGAAAGGAATATTTAAAATTCACAGTTAAACCTAAATTAAAGAAAACTCTCCTTTCTTATCTGTTTTAACCAAGTAGATATTTTCTAAGGACTCGATGACTACCTATATGAAATACTTTACATTTTAGATCAGGAAGTTATGTCTCTGTATCTTTTGGGAAAGAGTTAGCAGTAACATGTACTATATAATTTCTAGCGATAATACTTTAGTTAGCACTTGAAGGTAGAATCCTGTATCCCAAAGGTAACCTATTCCCCATCTAAGTCACTGAAGTAACCGCTGAATAATTAGCTAGCAATACCTTACACATTAATGTTTCAAATCATCCATCACTTGAAATCCTTTATTCAGCCTCAGCGCCCTTTCCTAAAAAAAGATTCATGCTTCCAGCTAAGAAGTCAGGGAGTTCTTTTGAGATTTAACAGAAGACAGTGTGCTTAAGGAGAGGCAATCAGTCCCATTACAAATAGTTTACAAGGGGTAAATATGCCTTCATATTTTCTGCATGTCCTATTGAAAGCCATCTCATCTATTTTTAAGACACACACTAGATTATTGGTGCTTATGGACAATTCTTAATCTATTTTTTACAGCAAAAGACTAAGGGAAAATTTCTTGAATATTCAACATTCATAGAAAAGTTGAACGTCATTGATCACAAAGATGGGTAGTGTTCGCAAATTACCTATTTGCAGAGTAGAATGACATTACATGGACTTGTATTTAGACATCCCTGAAGATAGACAAGTGTTAAATGCCATGTAGCATTTGGTTAAATGTGACAGCATGGAGCACCACACTATGACATTATTTTAGATTACAGGCCATGCCAAAAGCCATTTACCAACACAATCAGAACGAGTGAAGGGACCCGATGAAAGGCTTCTCTGCTCATCACAGCTGCTGTTTCAAGTTTCCCTTATTTCCATTAGCCTATTTTCTTACTGTTCTTCTCTATCTGCCCTTTTCATTTCAAATTTCATTTCATTCCCTCCTGTATTCAATGATGCTCCTTGCTTCAGGGGCCCTTTATAGTAATTTATTCCATATGCTTATTATCCTTTGTGTAAAAGAGTTTTGGCTTCTTTTTTTCCCCTTGTTCCCAACTTTCTAATTTTCAGATCATATCTACTCACTTCTCTGGTCTTGAAGCATAAAGAGTTTGCTTGGATCAATTTTATCAATCCACCTTATAATTTTTAAAACTTCAGCTGGGTTACATGAAGTCATTTCCACTGAGAATTTGCTCGACTTTTGTCGTCTTTTCACATAACTTAATCGTTGAGATCTGGTATCATTCACATAATTGCTCCACACGGTTCCCCTGAAGAGCAATTAAACCTTGCAGAGGTTTGGTGACCAGCATGGTTTAAATTATAGAAGGCAAGGTCTAGAAAAGTTCTATCAATAGCAATACTCTAATGCCTTCCGCTGGTAAAAGAACTGACTGCCTCAATTTATATTTACCATTACTAAATAAAATTGTACTACGTACTTTAAGAAACACTTATTATCTATCATTTGACAATTAGAGGAGGTGTGTGTGTGTGCATGCATGTGTGTGTGTTAATAATCCAGTTAAGCCAGGTAAACACATACCTTTTTTTTTTTTCCCCAAAACATACCGATGCCCTGATTTCCATTAGATTGATGTGCAAACAATTTGGGGGGCTGGTTTAATACAAGCACACAGTCACTTACCAGCAGACCTCCCCACCCCATTAGGTAGCAGTGGTACAATTTAAATACATAGATTTTTTTCCCCCACTAACCCCCCATCTATACCTATGAGTCTCTTTATTTCCAAGTTGTAAAAAGTGGGATATTTATGCACAAGGCAGACGAGTAAACAAGAAATATGTTCTTGAAAGCTGCAGTTTAGCTAAAGCATTCCTAATTTGTTTTATCATTTACAACTTACACATTTAGTTGACTACCAGTTTTGATTTATAATAAATATTGAAATGAAGTCCTGAAGGTATTCAATAATGAAGCTTTAAAAATATCTTTGTTAACGGTGGATTTTTTTCTCAAAAAGAAAAATAATGCTTATTTTTAAAAGCCTTTCTATGACCTTTCCTTAGTATGAATTAGGTGAGTTGGAAAAAAGTAGTTCTCTGTTAACTGCATTTACTTACAAATTGTTCAAATGAAGTTAAATTATAAAATGCTCATTTTTAAAGACAATGAAAAAATCGTTTTAGAAGTTTTCCTACTCCCGGAAAATTGCTGTGTGTAATACCCGGTTTAAAGCTCTGAATGAATATGGATGGAGGGCGGTCTGCAGACGGCCCCGAACCTCATGGCACCCTGATGACTTGGAGCCGCGTCTCCCACTGCCGCTCTGTCCTCTGTATGAAACAGCCCTCATGATCACCAGCTCTTCGCAAAGAGGAAAGGGCCCCTCAATGACACGTATTAGCATAGACATTCTTTTGACTAATACCACTGAAGTGACATTATTTTTTACTTAAGCACAAAACTATGGGGAGTTTTGGCAATGGAGGGAAGGGAACACTTATTTTTCTTAAACTGGGGGTCTCAATTCACGCTGCACATTTATGTCACCCGGGAAGCTTTAAGTGTGCCCATACTGCAGTCTAACCTCAGGCCAATTAAATCGGTTTTTAGGGCTGGGCCTCGGGAATTGGCGTTTTTAAGCCTGGTAGTAATGTGCAATCAGAGTTGAGACGCACTTACTTAAACCTGTAGTTCTCACCTGGGGGGTGCATGTTGTGTTCACTAGAAGGTATCTTCCAGAATGTACAGAACGTCGCGTGGGGTCCGCGGATAGTATTTTCAAATGTTCCTATGGATTATATTGACCTGCTTGATTCTACAAAGAATCTGAATGACATATCAATGTGTATTTTTACAGAACTCACCATGGGGTCTGATACACCCTTCCTTCACATGTGAGAGTCTCTTCCTTCAGTTATTTGTCCAAACAGATATGTATAAATAGGGTTAAAGCAGGAAATTAACCGGTTCTAAGAGCTGTAGTTGTATCCTGCAGATTTATCCTGAACTAAACTGTTCTGAAAAGTGCCAGGGGATACCCGAAAATGTATTCAGAACTGGGGAAATATACTACACTCATATGTCTGTCAAAGTGTTTTGTTTAGAATAAAATCTTGTGGTAAAATAATGATGTCTTTCCTCACCCCAAAAAGTACCTGTTTGGGGAAGCAGTTCTTTGATCTAAGAAGATTGGTAAATGTAGTTTCAAGCAATGCTAAATATATTTCTTTAATGTATAATTTAGCAGAGCTTTGAATGTGCTTACGTACACTGAGAATCTTCTGGAGCAGAGCTCCACAAACTTTAATATTGAAATAAACCTATTTGGTGGCATAATAGAAAGAATACTAGCTAGGAATTATGCCACTGTTAATAATTAGTCAAAACAGGAAAGAAAAAGACATGGAAAAAACTAATATTTTTTGATTGACTACCATTAAATAATTTAATCTGGTTAATATACCTATGAGGTAGGTGATATTTCCCTATTTTACAGACGAGAAAATAGAGGTTGAAAGAGATTAAATGCATTGCTCAAAATCATAGAATTATTAAATGAGAGCCACATTCTGAATCCAGGTCTGTCTAGTTTCCAAACTTGTGCTCTTTTCACCATATCTTCTTTTACTCATTCCCTTTTTCTTTTTAAATAAGGCATACTTTTCATATAGCAAAACGGCATAAATGTTAAGTATATCGCTTAGAAAATTTTAATGTGTGTTTATGCTCAAGTAGCCATCATTCAGAGCAGGCCAGTGTGTTTCCATTCCCCAGAAAAGTTCTTCATACTCCTTCCAGATAATAGTCCCTCTCCAAAGCTGAATCCTGATTTCTATCACCATTGATTAGTTTTTGCCTATTCCTGGACTTTATACTAAAGGAAATATACATTACGTACTCATTTATGTCTGGCTTCTTTCACTAAACATAATTGTTTTGAGATTCATCCATGTTGTTGTATCTGTGATTAGTTTATTCATTCTTCTATTGGGAGACATTTAGATGGTTCCAGTTTTTTTGCCTGTGATGAATACAGCTTCTGTGAATATTCTTTACAAATCTTGTTTTGTGGACATAAGTACTCATTCCTTTGGGAGATATACTTGGCAATGGAGTTGCTGTATCATGGAGTAGGCATATACTGAACTTCATTAAAACCTCTCGAGCACTTTTCCAAAACAGTGGTACCATTTTACAAAGTCTTTGTGACATCAGCAATGAGTGGCTGCTCCAGTTAGTCTACTTTTTACTTCCTTTTTTTTCTTAACTGTCTTTTTGTTCATTTCTTCTTAGATGTGCAAAATCAAGAAAGGGAAAGTATAACTCTTCTAAAAGACTACCTTGCAATAGTGTGCAAAATTATTGGAAAAAATTTTCCTAACAACTGGATGTGTATTCACCCTACCCAATTTTTTTCTTTTTACCCTATCTAATTTTAATAGGGTGATTTTTCAAACCAAAGAAATAAACACACAGTGCAATGACCATTACAGAATCCAGAATAAGGCTGAACACAGCTATTGATAAGGAAAAGATAAAAAGGAATATGAGTAGACAAGTTGCCTTAGAAAGAAAAGGGAGGATAACCACAAGGGAACAGGAGCATCAAAGACAAATAGGGATGTGGCTAGAACAATGAAAGGATGTCGCAAGATGACGGAGATCCAGGATAAGTGAACACCCAGAAACTCTTGGTGGACAGGGCAGACACTGACAAAGGAAGCAGGGAGGCATTGCCTACTCTGAATAGGTTCTGGTTACAAATCAAGCATGGAAGCATAGTTTTACAGAAATATTTTCTAAGCCGAATCATGTGTCTTCCCCTCACTTGCTATGATTAATGTGATTTTAGCCCCCACTTTGAGTCATCAGTCACTCTCATTCATCAACGTGCTTTTGGTTCAGGTTCATAATATACTTGGTCCTTTCCTCCCATGTGTGCTGAGCTCCTCAGGTGCAGACTCATTTTGGTTTTGCCTCCTGCCATGCTATCTCAGTGCTCTGGACTCTCTTTATGTAATATGCTTGTTTCTAGGCCAAACATTCAACAACCGCCCTCAGCAACATCATCTAAATCTGGACCTCCAAATCATTACCCCCAAAAGCATTTTAAAGACACTAGCAGCATGAACTTAAAAGTAACTCTTTGAGCAACTAAAAAAATAAGTGACTTTCTATTCATGCCTATTGGCTCCATTTGGTCATGAATGTTGTTTACGTCTGTGGAGTTTGCTATGTGTGGTGATACAGAATTCAGCCCCAGCTTGTTATGACCAGCTATCCCATTTGCCTAAAGAATTTCTTAAAATTCACTTACGAGACTAGAGCATAACGATCAGCAACTCTACTAAGCTTTTCTCTTGCCATTATCACATTAGAAGTAAGGTACGTAGAAAGAAAGTGGGCCTTGCCATCTGAATAGCGTACTTGGAGTAGTCACCATTTGGTGAGGCGTGACCAACACATACCAATGATCTGCAAATAGCGAGGTAATTTATTTAATTTGCTCATCTCTCTTATGTTTCATACATGCTGGCTAGCAAACTTCAGATGTATAGATCAAATACAAGAGGCTTCATAAACCAGTGGCCCAGATTATATCTCATTAGTTCTAGGTGGCTATCCAAGTAAAGTAATTGAAAATTTTTCAAAGGAATGATTTTTGAAAAATATGTTTAATCCAGAAGACTATCTTGCTCGAAGTGGCTAAATTTTTGCCTTGTTTATTTTCATTAAAGGTTATACAGAGTTTGTATCATCTTAGATACTAGGTAATTGTTTAAAGTTAACCCAGTAAGAACAGAATGTAGTTCTTAGGGTTTACTGGTTCTATGGGAGATTACAATAAGAATTTTGCCACCTATGTTCTTTTTTTTTTTTTTCAAATATCAACCAAGGGTAAATAAAACAAGACGTAATTTAGGAAAGTTATATGTGGAATATAATTATATGACAAAGGATCAAAAGAAAATTATCATGGAAAAGACATGTAGATTTTTTTTTAAGTTTTAAAAAAATTCCCAACTATTTCCAACAGAAAAATAAAAACATTATAAAGACAGTAAAGGAGAAAGCACCACCTGCCTTTCACATATGAACTGTTTCCCACAGTCTTACAAAATATATATTGGAAGTCACAGTTCCCACATACTATTCATTTTAGTTTTATATTTCAAAACTCGCTTGCATAAGAACTAAGAAAAGATCAATTATCACCCACTGCATAATACCTTTAAATGTCTTCAATACATCTTTACCTTTCCTCTTTTTCATTGTATGTCCATTTGTTACAATTTATGAGTGCCAATTAATATATGACGTGAGAAATGCACATACTGTCAAAATCACTGACTTTAAAACTTTTTCTCCCCAATTTTCCCTTCGAAATAAGTGAATCAAAGACCTCTTTTTCACCCTATTGTTTTTACTCTAAAAGCCACTCAGCTCTTAATAAAAAGGGATAATAACTACTAGTTGTTAAATAATCTGTCAATCAATCAGGCACTTACACTTTGGGCAGACCACTCATGGAGCTTTAGAAAAGATATCTTAAAAACACAAACAAAGGAAAATCACAATTAAATTAAATGCAGATTGGAAAATTCCTTTTTATATTGATTTTATTACTAGAATTTGGAAAGTGATTGTATTAAGCTGATTGCTGAAATGGGCGCATTAAAAGAGAGGAATAGACTGTTGGTGAGTTGATCATGGAAAAAGTGTTCCCCTGAGTCCTCCATTCAAGCGCATGGGAGGAGGAGAGAAGCCCCTTCTACTTATTTGATCCCGATAAATCTCTTGGTTAATTTTTGGCATTTTACTGTATTATCTGTAATGGAGAAGATGTGATGAGGGAGTCAAATCCCCAGGAATAAAATAGAAAATGATATGCCACTTGCCTTCTTTTATGAAGTGAGTGTCAAATATAATGACTTGAGTGAATATTTGAGGTTATCTAATGTGTGCTATAAACTATTTCTAAATTCTATCTTGCATTTTTTTTTTTTTTGAGATAAAAACATTGTGGATATAACTACACTTCCAGGTCTTCAAGGATTTTTTTGTTTTTGAGGGGAATGGTACTCTAACCTTCTTCCATCATGGCCTCTAAAATTGTGTGCATCAAATAATATCCTCAAACACCGAATTTCTTTCTCTCTCTCTCTCTCTCTCTATATATATATATATATATACACATATATACATATATATATACACACAGCGATATATGTATATATATGTACATATATCCATATACGTATATATATCCATATACGTATATGGATATATGTACATATATATACATCTGTCTCTCTAGAAAGAGAGAGAGAGAGAGATGGATATAGATAGATATAGATATTCTCACTTTATCCTTTGTGTCTCAACTATTATTTAACATTTTCTACTTCTGTCTCTCTGTGTCATATTCTGGGTAATTTCTTTATCTGTATCTTCTATTCATTATTTTTCTCTTTTCTATGTATGCCTAAATTGATGTTAATCCTGCCCATTAATTTTTTAATTTAAATTATTCTATTTTTTCTTCTCTAGAAGTTCTATTTTTTTCTTTGCCAGATAGCCTGATTTCTTGTCTCTTGATCTTTTTTCATATTTCCAATGCCTTTTATATATTTAAGCATATTAAACATGCTCATACTCTGTTTCTTTGTCACTCCAATACCTGACGACTGGGAATTGCATTTAGTCCCCTTATTATTTCTGCTCTTTTTTGCTCATGGGGTCATATTTCTGTGTTTGTTTTGTAGATTTCAACAGTGAGCTTATTTTTCTTGAAACTTTATCTGTAGTAGTTAAATGAGAATGGAGATGGAAATGACTTTCTCCAGAAAGATTTGAACTTGATTAATCATCAGGGAGCTCCTCAGTCTAGGAGCACCTTCTAATTCTGGAGTCCCTATTAGTTGTTTATTCTGGAGTCCCTATTTGTTCTTTATTCTGGAGTCCCTATAATTTATTTATTCTTGAGTCCTATTAGTTAGTTATTCTGGAGTCCCTATTAGTTAGTTATTCTGGAGTACCTGTTAGTTATTGGAGGCTCTTGGTTTATATCCTCCATGTCTTGCAACACTTTTTTTCTCTTCTTTTTAAAATATCTTTTTCTCTTTTCCTCTAGGTGCTATATTCTGAGTTAATTCTTCAGTAATCTTTGTTTCACCTCTTTTTTAGTCTGTTCAACCTGGTTTTATTCTATGTGTAGACCTTTGTATTTTATTAACACTATTTTTCATCTAAAATTTAGAATTTCTGTTCATGTCCTCATACTAACTACTTTTATATGTTTGTTGAGATGTTTATCATTTGAACTTATTTTTTAAAACATGCTTTTCACACTGTTTTATTATTTTAATCTCATTTGGAATGAATTTCTAGTTGTAGATTTTAGCTATCTTTTTAATGTTTTTGTACCATCTTTCTTTTTTTCTGTCTCTACTCCTCCACCTCCTCTCTCTCTCTCTCTCTCTCTCTCTCTCTCTCTCTCTCTCTCTCTTCTCTCTCTCACTTTTAATATCACTCTTTTCGTCCACATTATCCTTGTCTAATGGTTTTTCATTTACTGCAGTTCCAAATCCATAACCAAATCCTAAAATGCCTTCTGAACCAAGGTTCTATTGAGGCTCTTGCACAGCAAACCCAAACAATTTTTCTCCGTTTCCCTGTACTGCTGTGTGTATTTTATCCATAGTTCCAGTCCTTGTTATCATCAGCGTCTTGGAATCCACAACAACCTCTGGATTTTAAGGAATCTTCTTATCATACGTGAAACATTTTAATCCCAGTTCTCTGCATGAACTGAACCCCAGCTACCTCTCTTTCTCTGGACCTTGACTTGATCAGGCTAATTGCTTTTGCCTGCTCTTAGCTTTGTTTGTTGTCTGGTTTATGGGGGAAGATTATCTTATTTTTATGACAGGTATTTTTTTATTCTTTTCATCTCTCTCTTTCTCTCTCTCTCTCTCTTTATATAACATCACTATGTGGTTGGAACCATAGGTTTACTCAAAAGCATGGACTCACAGAGTCATCTTAGCTGGAAGTCAAAATTGTTCCTTATATTGCTACTACTTATTTTTCCAAAACACAATTTTCAGCATTTTACTCTCTTTTCTAAAATAATTATTGACCTCTCAAAGTGTTAACCTGACAGCATAGTAAAGTCTCTGGTTCAAAAATCTTAAATGAAATGAATTTTTAAAATTTATTAAAAAGTGTTGGGAAAGATCTGATCAAGATGGCAGAGTAGGTAAACACTGTGCTTACCTTCTCTCATGATGACATCAAAATTACAAATAAACTATAGAACAACCATCACTGAGAATTTCCTGAAGTCTATCTGAACTGAAGCCCTACAAATAAGGACATACTGAAGAAGTCACCTCAAGACTGGTAGGAGGGGCTGAAATATGGAACGGGCTCATACCACACCCACATGTGACCATTAAAAATTATGTGGGGTATCTCGCCTGTGGAGGCTTCCCCCAGAAGAGCGAGGGGTCTCAGCCCCACAACAGGGCCCCAGCCCAGGGTTCCAGAGCCAGGGAGAGAAGTCCCCATAACTTCTGGTTGTGAAAACCAGCGGAGATTGGGGCTGAGTGAGATGAGGGTAGCTGCAGTCTGAGGTGCTCCTCTTAAAGGATCAATGCACCAATTTACTCGCTGACAAATTTACTTGCTCTGAGCTCAAGCACTGAGCTCAAAAGACCCCATAGACATATAAGAAGAAACTGAGCTGTCTGGCTTCAGGACGGAAGCTGGAGGGGCAGTTTTCTCAAGAATGGAGGAGCTGGTGGAAGCCACTGTTCCTTTGCAGAAAACACTTAAACAGGACAGAAAAAAGAAAAAAGCATCTAAAAAAATGAAGACAGTTTAAGGGGCCTCTGGGAGGCATAACAACATTTGCATCATAAAGGTACCAGGAGAAGAGAGAGAGCAAGGTATTGAAACTTATTTGAACAAATAATGATGGAAAACTTCCCTAACCTGCTGAAAGAAATAAATATACAAGCCTAGGACATGCAGATGTGTCCCACAAAGACACATCATTATTAAAATGCCAGAGGTTAAAGACAAAAAAAGAATCTTAAAAGAAGCAAGAGAAAGGCAGTTACTTACAAGACAGTCCCCAAAAGACTATCAGCTGATTTCTCCACAGAAACTTGCAGACCAGAAGGATTGGCAGGAAATTTTCAAAGTGATGAAAGGAAAGGATCTACAATCAAGAATATTCTACCCAGCAAAGCTATCATTTAGAATCAAAGGACAGGTAAAGAGCTTCCCTGAGAAGAAAAAGCTAAAGGAGTTCACCAATATCAAAACAGAATTACAAGGAATCTTAGAGGGACTACTTTAAGATGAAATGTATATTTGTATATATTAAAATGGCAATAACTAGCTATCTATCAACAATTACTTTCAATGTAGATGGATTAAATGCTCCAATCAAAAGATAGGGTGGCTGAGTGGGTAAGAAACCAAGACTCTTACAAGTGCTTCTTACAAGAGACGCACTTCTGAGTGAAAGACACACAGAGACTGAAAGTAAAGGGATGGGAAAAAAACATTTCATGAAAATGGAATGAAAAAAAAAAAAAAAAGAGCTGGTGAAACAGTACTTACGCCAGACCAAACAGACTTTAAAATAAAGGCTATAACAAGAGACAATTAAGGACCCAGTAATCCCACTTCAGGGTATTTATCTGAAGAAACCCAAAACACTGCTTTGAGGGGACGTTTGCATCCATATGTTCATTGCATTATTGTTTACAATGGTCAAAACGTGGAGGCAGCCTGGGTGTCCATTAATGGATGAATGAATAAGAGGATGTGGTACATACATACAATGGAATATTGCTCGACCATGGAAGGGAATGGGTTCTACCCATCTTTGGATGGGCCTGGAGGGAATTGTGCTGAGTGAAGTATGTCAGAAGTATGCTTTTTTTGTATGCAATTTATTATTTTAAGTCTTTATTTATGTCTTTGATCCGTTTTGAGTTAATTTTGGTATTTGCTGACAGAAGTCTAGTTTCATTCTTTTGCACTTGGCTTTCCAATTTTCCCAGCAGCATTTGTTGAAGGGCTTTCCTTTCTCCCATTGTATGTTTTTGTCTCCTTTATCAAAAAGAGGTTGTAGAAAAACAAAAGAAGCCCTCATACACTGCTAGTGGGAATGCAAATTGGTACATTTACTATGGAAAACTGTATGGCGGTTCCTCAAAAAATTAAGAATAGAATTACCATACTACCCAGCAATTCCTCTTCTAGGTATCTATCCAAAAAATCTGAAAACATTTATCTGTAGAGATATATGTGTGCCGATATTCACTGCAATATTATTCATGGTGGCCAAGACATGGACACAACCATAGTGTCCATTGATAGGTGCTCAGATAAAGATGTGGTATATATACACAATGGAATATTACTCAGCCATAAGAAAATAAGAAATACTGCCATTTGTGACACATGGATGGATCTTCAGATTATCATGCTAAGTGAAATAAATGAGATAAAAAATGTTAAGAACCATATGACTTCACTCACATGTAGGATATAAAACTGAAAGCAACAAATGAACAAGGCAAATAAACAACCAAAAACTCATAGACACAGACAACAGTTTAGTGGTTACCAAAGGGAAAGGTGGAAGAAGGGATGGTTGAAGAGGGTAAAGGGGGTCAAATATATGGTGATGGAAATGTTACCAAAAACCCCCGGTTTGTCTGCTTGCCCTATGAAAGCCAAAGTCTGAGAGACAAAGGTTGGTGGAAAGAAAAGGAAGCTTATTCAAAATGCTGGCATTCTGAGAAGATGACAGACTCCTGTCTCAAAGGCCATCTTTCTCATTCCTAGAACGGTCAGAAGGATTTATAGGCACATAAGAAGAAGCAGAACAAAGGAAAGTAAAGTTATTCAGGTGATTTCTGGATGCTGATGTCAGGGGAAAACACAACTTAGGGTCTGGTTCATTCTGAGATAATGTTATCTTGGACCTGCTCATAGGGGTGATTCATGGGTCATCTGGTGGAAAATTGCAAGGTAGTTACAGACTGGTTATCGGTGTCTAGAGGTCTAAGGGCTAAAATGGTTTCTTTTAAGGCTGTGTTCTGGCAATTAATCAGATTAACAAGGTATGCATATAACCTTGGAAAAACAGAGCAATTGAGTTGAATCAGAGAGGACGGGAAGAGAACAAGAAAAATAAAAGAAAGAAAAATAAACTAGATTGTTAAATCTTGCAAAATATGCCATCAGCCTTACAGAAGGAGAACTGACTCTGGGTGGAGAGCAATATACAGATGACATATTATAGAATTGTACATGTGAAACCTATATAATTTTACTAGCCAATGCCACCCCAATAAATTTAATATAAATTAAAATTTAAAAGCACATCTTACACAGAAAATAACTTAAACATTTTAAAGAATCTACAACCACAAAATAAGAAATGTATAATCTAATTGCCATCCCTCTGAAAACAACCTAAAATGCTAGATACAAAATATTTTGAAGAGTTGTCTTGGGTGTTTCAGTGTGCTGGCAAGGAAGAAAAAAAATATCAGGCCAAAAATTGAGGGAAGGTAGAAAGCTAGAAAGTTAAGCAGGGCACAGAAAATAGCTGTTATGTGTACTAAAAAATATCTTAATAGCTGCAGCAGAAACTTGTCTGAGGAAGCCTTACTCAGCCCTGAGCAGACAGTAGGGAGAGCGGGTAGTTCGGTGGATGGCAGGGAGAAGGGCATTCTTTGACTCTTTTAAACGTGAACTGTTTTGTATCACTACTAAGATTTTATTATGTTCTGTGTTGTTCAGGGATTTCCCTAATTTCGAATGAGATATTTTTTGCGCTTAAAAGCTCTTATTACGCTCTGTGATTTTTGGGGTTTCTCTAATTCTCAAACCATGTTAGAATTAAACCGTGTTCTAGGGTGCCCTGTTGTTTGAGGGTTTCCCCAATTCTCGAACCTGTGTTAGAGCGAAACCGTGTTATGGAAGTGCCATGTTATACGGGGGTTACCTGTATATGCTCACTTGATATGACATTCTTAGATATTGGCCCATTTTTTTCTGCTTGTATATTGCAGATGCTAATCTCTATGAGTTTGCTTTTTATTTGCTTGTTTTCTTCCTAATTGTCTATAGAAAATGTTTTCATCTTTTAAACTTTTCACTTGGTACCCTAGTATAATCTTTCAAATTTTTTCATGTTTTAAAATTTTATGTTAAAAAATTATGTTACAAAATTTTAACCTACAGAAAAGTTGTAAGAATGCTATAATAAGCAACCTTATACCTTTCACCTAAATTCGTAGACATATTGCCACATTTAAACATGTGCTGTCTCTCAATTGGTTGTTTTTGCTAAACCATTTGAAAGTTAAAGACATCATGACCTTTCACTCCTAAATGTCAGTAGTATCTTCTTAGAACAAGGACTTCTCACATCTCCATGATACAATTATCAAATGCAAATAATTTAATATTGACACAGTGATGTTATCTAATACTTAGTTCAAATGCTAATTTTACAAAAATTTCTTTTATAACGTTTTTTAAATCCAATATCAAATCTAGAATCATACCACGCATGTAACTGCCATGTTTGATAAAGATTTTCCTGGTTCTCAGTGAGAGCTTTTGGTCCAGAGGAGTCTGTTTTGTTGGTTTATTCATATCTAAGATTCCTACTCTATGAATATTGGGTCATCTTGATAGATCTTTTCTGTGACTCTAATATTTCTTTCTCTTTTTTTCTTTTTCTCACTTCCCCTCCTTCCCTCTCTCTTTCTTTCTTCCTTTTTTTTCTCACTTTAGGTGCCCACTGAAGAGGTGGTGGAGGGCAAGAATGGTCTTCTTCAGAACCGCAATGAAACTCACAGACTCCTGCAAACCTACTAGCCACAGTGCCTGGAAATTGCCACTGTCCAAGGTAATACCCCCTTTCAGGGCCCCTGCTGTTAGTCTTCCAGGAACTTACAATTCAGTATACACAGTTGATTGCACCCATCCATGTTTAACATATATGAATTATATTGATGTTATAAATCCTACATTCAAGTTTTTTTTAACATTGGAATACTAACTTACAATGTAAATGAAAATAACAGGATCAAAGAGTGTGTATAAAATATAATCCCACTTTGGTTTTATATATTTATGTGTGAGAGGGGAAAAAGCTTGTAAGGAAATATATTAAAATATTAACATGGTGTTTTAAATGCTTTCTTTCCATTTTTCCCTACATTCAAAATTATCTACAAAACCAGGCATTAGTTTTATAATCAAATAGAAATAAGTATTATTTTAAATTAAATCTCATTATCTAAAATTGAATTCATCATTCTTCCCAAATGTTCTTCACTTACTGACATTTCTATCACTACAAATGGAATTATTTTTTTGGTTTCTCAGACTTACAACTCTAGATAGTAATTTTTTTCCCACTTCACTATATTTCACCTACAGAGCAGCACATCAACTGCTACTGCAAAAGGCATATAATACTGTGTTTCCCGGAAAATAAGAACTAGACGGACCATCTGCTCTAATGTGTCTTTTGGAGTAAAAATTAATGTAAGACTCGGTCTTATTTTACTATAAGACCGGGCCTTAATATAATATAATATAATATAATATAATATAATATAATATAATATAATATAATATAATATAATATAATATAATGTAATATAATATAATACCGGGTCTTATGTTAATTTTTGCTCCAAAAGACGCATTAGAGCTGATTGTCCGGCTAGGTCTTATTTTCGGGGAAACAGTATATACTGTTCTTGCAGGAGTTGGGAGTAGGATGGGGACGGCATAGCTGGAAATAATATTATAGTAGGTTATGCGTGCTCTGGTTGTCCAGGCCTGTACCTCACTCTTCTACCCTGAAGCAATGGTATAGTTTAACTTGAACCACATGCATGGATAATGGGGAGAGCCGGCACCTCAAAGGGTATTTGTGGTACTCTTAGTAGAAGGAAACGTATGATGGAAAGTTAGAAACAAAGCCCACTGCGAGGCTTCTACTTATTGCTTGGGGATGTACGTGCCAAAGGCTATCAAAAGCATAATTTTTGTTTGGTCCTACACATTTTGACATGAGACCTGGCTTACAGTTGATTTAGACTATGTTTGTTTTAGGCAAGGATTGTGCCACTTATATTTTTATGCCTAGTACATAGATAGTGCCTGGCTATGACATTGAATTGCTTCCATTTGTGAGTGAATCATGTCCCCATTCATATGTTATTTACTGTCTCTTTAAGCATTCATTTAAACATTGTATCTTCCCCAACCTGTCTACCTGATTCCTCATCTTACAGAATTATCATGCTCAGAATTCAAATGCTAATGCTCCTTTATTTTTCATACTTATAATCCAAATGCCAGAGTGCCAAAAAAAAATGTATACACATGACGTATATTCATCTTTTGTTATAGGTATATATTGAGTATTACTATTTAAATACAGTTTTTTTCCTTTCTTAAAATGTATATACATTTTTTGGCACCCTCTGTATATTTACTATACTGGAAAAAGGTTATAAATAGGTTTAAGCCTTGTCCATTCAAAAAACTATTCCTTCTGTATCAGTGAGTTTGCAATAAATAGGAAGTACTAGAAAACCCAATGGGAATACATTTCCCTTGAGAATTTAATAAGCTTTCTGTCAATTTTTTTTTCTGGTCAATTCCATGTGCTAATAACTACACTCAAAAATTTTGTCTTAAAACATGTTTCTGAAATTTTAATGTGCTTATGAATCCCTTGGGAATCTTGTTAAAATGCAAATTCTTCTTAAGTAGAAGTGGGTGAGTCTTGAGTTTTTGTGATTCTAATAAACTCACAAATGATGCCAGTGTGGTAGTGGTGGCAGAATCTGGAATTTCTCTTACATTTAGAGAATTCTCACCATTGAGACTTAGTGTTCTGCTCAATTCCATGTCTGTTTTAAAGGCCTCTCTCTATGTGAGCTTTAGAAAACAGACTTGGTGGAAGGAACCACCCGTAATCCTACATTTGTCCCAGCTTGACTTTTTTATCTTTTGGAAAGCACTTAATGAAAGGCTCCAATTTTATTAATTTGATGTCCGAATTATCTTTCTCTTCCCTGCTTCTTCAAGGTTCCCAAACATTTAGATACGATGAGATCCTCACTGACCTTGTTCTACCTCTTTCCTTCAGTCATTTCTACAGTTTTGAATCAATTACAATACTCCTCCCTTTTCTGTGGGATACATTCCAGGACCCCCAGTGGATGCCTGAATCTGCAATTAGTACCAAACCTATATATACTATGTTTTTTCCTATATGTACATACCTATGATAAAGTTTAACTTATAAATTAGGCACAGTAAGAAACTAACAACACTAATTAATAATAAAATTTAATGATTATAACAGTAACACAGGGGTTACTTGCATAAAAGTAACTGTGATACAATGACAGTCAATCTGATAAGTGAGACAGCTACTAAGTGACTAAAGGGCAAGTAGCATATACAGCATGGATATGCTGGCCAGAGAGGTGATGCACGTCCTGGGTGGGACAGAGAGGGACAGCAGGATGGCACGAGATTTCATCACGCTACTCAGAATGGAGCACAATTTAGAATTTATGAATTGTTCATTTCTGGAATTTTCCACTTAATATTTTTGGACCTTGGTTGACCATAGGAAACTGAAACCAGGGAAAGCAAAACTACAGATAAGGGAACTACTGTAGAAGTAGAAACAAGAAGTCCAGAGACAAAGCAGTTCTAAGGATGGTTAACTCAGTGGCTCAACATTGTCTAGGAGCCAGGTTCTTTCCATTTCTCCACTGTGCCAGCCTCAGTTTGTCAGCTTGTACTCTGAGACAAATGTCCTTTTCCCCAAGATTTGTTTTAGGTTCAGATGTCCCATGCACCCAATATCCAGAGGCAGAAAAGCTCTGTTCCTTTTTCGGATAACTTTTTAAGAAAAGGATTCATTTCCAAGAAGCCTTAAGCAGAATTCTCTTAAGTCTTAGTTAAAATTTCATTAATTATCATGGCAAAGAGAGCACAATTCCATGACTGGCTTAGAACATTCTAGTGTTTTAATATTTTATCTATAATTTTAATCTCTAGGGCAGCTCTGCTTGTTCTGATGTACAGGGACACCACTATTCAGAGCAAGCAAAACGGAAGGAAATGGACTGATACTGTATTACACTTCCACTCAAGATGAAAACATCCTCGTCTGTCCACCTAGTAGTCCACTGCATGTAGAAGGAGAGATGATTCAGAAACCACACTGATCGTGTTGGTGGAGCCTAACAAGTTACTTTTCTTGTGAGGAACTTGGAAATAAGAAAATAAATAAATGAAAAATTGAAAAATTAGATCTAGGGGATGGGTAAGTGAAATGGCAATTCTAGAAATGTACAGAGTATGACAATGTTTATATTTCATGTAATGCTCAGCAGGAGTAATCCATCGCAGAAGGGGCTCTCAATAACTAGTTAGGTAATGTGACTTCCCAGTGGATAGCAGTCATCTTGCTTTAGACACTTGAATGCTTGCTCGGTGTATCATGTATAATGATTCTAGTGTCAGGGATAGAGGCCATGCCTGGGTTTTCTGCTAGGGCTGGTTTGGCTACTGCTACTGCTAAGTGTCCAGCTTACTCCGGGTAGGAATTTATCTTCAATGCCTGCAGAGCTTCCTCAAACAGCATCATTCATGAATTTGTAGAGTGAGTTACCAACTGTCTGTTTTTCCCATGGATATCTTGTGTGACTAGGAGCACATTTCATAGCAAGGGGCCCAACAGCAGAATCCACTAGTCTTTCCCACATGCCTCATCCAGAAGCAGCTGGCTTGACAGGAATGTGAAATGGCCTGCTGAAACCTCAGTTACAGCGCACACAAGGAGAAAACCCCTTGTGAGAGGGTGACATTCCTACGGGATGAGATGTATACCTTAAACCAGAAGCCACTGCAATTTAGGCTCCAGGAGTGGGATGTGTAAACCTGAGAGTTAAGGCACAGAAGTGGGAGTGGCCCCTCTCATAATTAACTCTTGATTATACTAGAATAAGAATTATACTACCAGAGTTTTTGAGATGGACACTTGTCTTTAGGGAGAACATTTCATGGACAGTATAGATGCCTGACCACTGCAGTGTACACCTGAAGCTGAAGCTGAATAATAATGAATGTCAACTACAATTTAATATATATAATCATAGGATGTGGAGTACAGCATAAGGAATAGAGTCAGTGGAACAGTAACAGCTGTATACGATGTCAGAGAGGTAGTAGATTGGGGGAGGGGATTATCACTTTGTGAGTGGTATAAATGTCTAACTGTTACATTATTTGTACACCTGAAGCTAATAACAACAAAAAAAAGAAATTTTGTTTCCTGCCTGCCCCCCAACGCCCCAAGAGTATGGTTCAATGTATTTGAAGGTCATAGTACTTAAGAGAGGTATGTTCCACATAGACATGTTTCCCATAAGTTGGAAACTGAGACTGTTCCCTGGATATTCTGAGTTTCTCATGCTGCTCAACTATTAGGTAGAGAAGAATATAGAGAATCACCTATACTTCGCCAGGTGATTTGTCACAATTACCAGGAAGGAATTAGGTTATAGTTACAGACTAGAGGAAAAGGGACTATTACATGTGTACCAACTGTTATTCCCTTCCCTAATGGCCCTTGGAAATTTGTGCTCACCCAAGGGAGACCAGACCACCAATGACTCAGAATCTGTGGGAACAAAGGTAGAGACTACTCCACTAGATACAAACCCTGTGTAGCTAACGGGAACACAGAATCCTAGCAGAGGAGCTGTGATTATCAGCGTAGGGCATGTGACCTGCTGCAGGGCTGAAGAGGGTATCAGCTCCAGTCTATGTTACTGGTTGATGTTTGTGCCTCCATTTTTGCACTCTATTATCTGAAGAATAACAGTTGTGGCTAACATTTTAGATTTTTCAATGAACAATTGGCCCGTTAACATCACAAGATGTCCTTGCATTCCTGTATAAATCCTGACAGATTTATCTGCCTTGGAGAATTTCACCTCTTCCCACGAGTTTATTTTTTACCTGCATGTGTGCAGGGTGGGGGTTTCTGGCTCTAACTCTGCCATGAGCTCCAAACATTGATATCACATTACCTAGTGTTATCTTCAGCATCGGTTATTGTTTTTCTCCCCAACGCCTAGAGTTGTTGGCATTCTCACTGAACCAGTCAACTAAGCCTGGGAAACATTCAGACTATTTCTTCATTTTCTCCCTTCAATGTCCAAGGTGTGTGTCCTGTTGATTCTACATTCTAAATATTTCTTCATTCTGTCACATTCTCAAAATCACCAAGTCCACAGCCTATTTTAGGCCCTTATTTTATCTTGTTTAGTTTAGCAAAAGTGTAACCCCCTGAAATTGGGGCCATAGCCCCCACTTGGAATCATGTTTGAAGAAACAGCAGTCCACGGGGAAACTAGAATCAAAAGAAATTCTAATCTCCATTTAATCTCTGTCTTAGAAAATACCCCAAAGGAGGAAGTACATGGCTAATACACAGCAATTGTACTCTAAGCCTCCCCACCCCATCTCTGCCTCTGTGTCTCGCTCTTCTTCTCTCAATCACTGCTTCTCTCAATCACTTCATCCCTTCACAAATCTCACTCTAGGAGTTCCTTTTCTCTGCTTCTGATTTCTCCTTTTCCCAACATAAATTCTTAAAACACTAGCTTCTCTCATTGAGAAACTCCTTTTCCCAACTATCGTGATTGTCCTTCTGAAGGCTTTGGTGCTATACAGGAAGACACAGCTTCTTCCTAAGAACTTGGAGAAAAGGAGAAATCAAGTAAGTGGAGCCTACTTTAGTGTGATAAGACACCTGCATTTTCCTCCAGAGAACTAATAAATGGTGCACACCTATTCCTGCAATTTGGAAACTCCTGTCGTTCTCCACTCATGTCCCGCCTACTCCCTTCTATGGGCTCAAATGACATACTTTAGGTATCTGTGGAGGTACTGCTTGAATGTACCTGGTTGTGTTCTTCCAAATTTCTGTAGGTAATCTCACTTATTGGCTAACATGCCTGTGTTTTGATTTAATAGGTCTCTGCTGGGGACAAGATGATGGCTCATTCATTAAGCTATTTTCTCTAAAGGTTCAGTTAGCTGTGCAATGGCCTCTGCCACCATTGATGTAAATATGGGCCATCCCTATGGAGCCTCCTGACTCCAGGGGACAGAGTTAGCTTTATGGTCATTGCCGTCCTGCTTTGGACCTACGTGATGCACTGGAAAAAAATTCCTAGGCTCCTTCTCCAAACTTGGTGTAGGTTGTTTGGGGAGGTTATCCTGTAAGAGAATGGAAAACATGATGCAGTGGACTGAATGTGTCCTGCCCAAATCTTCATGTCCACTGATAGGATCAGGAGGTGGGGCCTTTGGGAGGTGATTAGGTCAGGAGGGTGGGGTCCTCACGCAGGGGTTCATGCCCTTATCAAAGGACTCCAGAGAGCTCTCTTGCTATCTTTCCACCATGTGAGGATACGAGAAGTCAGCAGACTGCAGTCTGGAGCACGGTTCTGCCAGCGCCTGACGTACTGGCACCCTGACCTCAGACTTTGAGCGTCCAGAACTGTGAGAGATACATTTTTGTTGTTTATGAGCTATTCGGTCGATAGTCTTTTGTTACAGCAGCCTGGATGGACTAAGACACCTGCCTATCCATACCAACTACAAACTGTCCTGCTGAGGGCTTCTTTCAAGAGGTGAATCGTAGCTGTAGGCACTTCATAGATTTCGTTTTCATTCTTGAGGGCAGCTATGGTTGTCTTTTTTCCTCCTTAATGCTGATGAATGCACTTCACCAATAGTGGAAAACTAAAATTGCACCATTTTAAGATGAAAGACAAGGCTGTTCAATTTTTTACTACAGATCCTTGCAGAAGGACCTGCTCCAAAGTATTCTGATTCCCTGGTGTGTGGACCACAATGGTCATCTTTCAAACTGATTTGTTTTTTTAAAGATGAAGCATGTTTCCTGTTGGTTGATGCATTGCTGGAATTTAACACAGGGCTTTCAGACTTCCTCTACTCTGATTTGTAATTACCACAGGACAGTCTACTATCATAATGGCGTTCCTGATGGCTTTGGGTCCACGAATAATCTCCAGTGCTGGGTCCTTTGGATGTTTACTTCCGGTATTAACATTTCTGTGCCTCTGGTGCCTGTCATTCCTACAAAATTTCAGTGGTATGTTCTAATCATGAAGTAAATTGATTTTTCTCTGAGATCTGGCAGGATGATCCCTATGACTTCTTGATCCCATGTTTATGCTAATAATTAATTTATTCCAGTTATTCTGCAGCCTGCCCAACCCGCATAGGATATCATGTTTCTGCCCCCATCTAAGGATAACTCAAATTTCTTGATGAATTTGATGTAGATTAAAAAATAGTTTTTAGGTTCCAATTTGCATATGAAGGAAAGCAGAAAATGTGGGCAGTGGCTGGAATGGGGAAATAGGATAAGGGAAAGATTTTAAGATTGGTGAAAATTCACCACTATTATGCTGTTAGGAAGATTTAACTAGAACAATGAACAGCTTAAGTTCCAGAAGTGAAAATGGAATACTCTCAGGGCAAAGTCCATGGGAAGATGAGAATGATGGCATCCAGGGTACATAGAAGTCGAAGAACTTTTCTTAGAATGGAGCTAAACCACTTTTATTGCCAGGATGTCAGTGGAGGAGCCTACACACATATTCAGTCATTACCACTTGTCTTGCCCTTCACTCAGTCATTCTCATCACAGCATTAAATGGGTTTTTATCAAAGTCACCAATTTCCTTCATCTTGCCAAATTAATGACAATATTTTTGTTTTTATTTTTATCGGTCTCTCACCAGTATGTTAACTATTTACGACTCCTTTACTCTTAATACATTTTTTTTATTCATGTTGGCTTTTCCTCATTTTCCTTCCTGTATTTCTCTTTCTAGACTGGACTTCTAAATGTGAGAATTGTCCAGGGCTTTATTCTTCACCTTCTCTTTCCTCTTTCTATAGTCTTGGCTTCAAATAACATCTCTGCTGCTGCTGATCAGATGTATATGTCTCTTTTCCTTTTTTCCCGTAATTGTGGTCTCCTCATGTAAGTGTCTAACGTCATACCGATTTATCACGGCTAACACAAAACTCTTCCTTTCCTACCGCACACCTCCCCTGCCCCATCACACGCATGCTCCTCCCCTGGCCACCAGCAGCTTGCACTGCCCCAATGGCCTCCTGGCAGTTTACTCTGACTTCATAATCCCACCCCACCTCAAACACCAATGCCAAAAGCATATCCACCTAGCAGCCAGAGTTACCTACACCATAAAATAGATGGCATTTCTCACCTAAAACCCTCCAATGATTTTACATTAAAACCCAAAGTTGGTTATGCTGCCTCTAAGAGTATATTGTCTGGCTGTCGTGTACAATTTGACCTCATTTCCTTTTGGTTTCTTTCTTATTTAATACATTCTGGCCCCAAAGCCTTCCTTGTGTGTCTCAAATATTCTAACATCCCAAGTTTTCCTGTCTCAGCCTTGTTCCTTCCTCTTCTGTGTGGGATGTTTACCTTTACCTCCACATTATTTTAATGCTCAACTCAACGAGTATGTCTTTAGAGAGGTCTTCTCCAATTACATTAGCTAGAGGAGACTCCAAATTTTTCTGCTTTGTTTGCTCAATCGTACTTGAAAATATTTTACATTTTTATAAATGTGTTACATGTATGAGTCCTATTCAAACGCAGGCTCCTTGAGAATAGGATCTCTATTTTACTTCTCAACTACCTCAGTGTTTGTTGAGTGATGTAAAGTCTGCAGGATATTTTTAATGCTTCTTTTCATTGAGCACTTCTCTGGGTCTCAGCCTGAAACCCAATTCCTGAGCTGTAACTTCTCCCCTAAATCATAATTCCAACCTCAATTTTGTCTCTACCATGTTCCTTGTTTCTTGGTTTTTCTGATAAAATTTCAAGAATGTTCAGGGCTACTGTTTGCATTTCTTTAGATCATTTAAATATTTCTTTTTCATCTCTTCTACTTTGATATCGCAATTTCTAACTTAAACTTCTCAAAATGTGACCCCAGTTGCTCTTATATATTCTCAATATATTCTTATATTCTCACAATATAGCCCAGTGGTTCTCCTTTGCTTCTTCCCTGTCTCCTGTAGAACTACCTAATAGTTCTACCCATTTCTAAAGTAAATTTTCTTTGTTGTTTTCATCACATCTACTGTGGCAGATTCATTTTCTCGTTATTCTTATTAACATAATGAAAGGCTTAGGAACCAAGTAGAAAGGGAGCCAGGACGGACCCAAAGGTCGAGGAAAGAAAGGCCCATGCACTAACCTAAACCTCCATTTCTCATCTTCTGGAACCCTGCCCTTATACTGAAGGCAAAGTGGTCTCTATAAAATGTGAATTACACATGCCAGTTTCCTGCCTAGTCAGGTGCAAGGCCTCAAAGTCTAGACTATGAGTACAACGCAGTTAGGGCCTCTCCTATAGGTGTTTCTATTTCTCCTGTTACTGACTGACTAGTACAGCTCCTGCTTCATGGCAGGCACTATATACATATATATATATATATATATATATATATATATATATATATATATATATATATGTGTGTATATATATATATATATATATATATTTGTACTCAGTAAATATTTTTTGAATGAACAAATGAATGACAACCATTTATGATGTTGCTTCACATACCATAATCCCAAACATATTTGTTCCTATCTACTAATTGGTTCTCATATTGCAATGCTGGATCATTTGACATTCCAGAAACACACTGTGCAGTTTCCTCCCGCCATTTCTTTCCTCAAATAACTCTCTCTGAACCAAATGATTCTCTAGTCCCATCTCAATCCCGTTTTCTACTTTATTCAAGTTCATTCTCTCAAATTTCCACATGGATAAGACTCATAACTTTCATATCCACTTCTTCTCTCCCAAGCAATGTGGATGAGAATTAATAGGTACTCAGTAGATGCTTGTTGAATTAAGTGGAACTGAATAATTTTTCCTTTCATTACAAAGATTTCTTTTCTTTTTCTTTTATTTTCATTATTAGTTTTATGTGTACAAAACAACATAGTGATTAAACATTTACACACCTCACAAAATGAAAACCCCAACAAGTTTACTACCCATCTGAGACCAAACACAGCCATTGCAATACCACTGACTATATTTCATTTGCTATACTTCACATCACTTGACTATATATATTTTTAATTATAGTTGACATTCAATATTACTTTATATTAGTTTCAGGTATACAGTGTAGTGGTTAGGCATTTATGTAATTTATGAAATTATCCCCCCAATAAGTCTAGTACCCATCTGATACTATACATAGGTTTTATAATATTTTTTATTATATTCCCCATACTGTATTTCACATCCCCATGACTATTTGGTGACCACCAATTCGTACTTTCCAATCTCTTCACCATTCTCACCCATCTCTCAACCCCTCTCCCATCTAGCAACCATCCGTTTGTTCTCTGCATCTATGAGAACATGTCTGTTTTGTTTGTTCCTTTATTCTTTTCTTTAGATTCCACATATAAGTGAGCTCATATAGTATTTGTCTTTCTCAGTCTGACTTATTTCACTTAGCATAATATCCTCTGTGCCCATCCATGTTGTTGCAAATGGTAAGATTTCATTCTTTTTTATGGCAGAGTAATACTCCATTGTATATATGTACCATTTATTCTTTATCCAATTGTCTATTGATGGGCATTTTGGTTGACTCCATATCTTGGCTATTGTGAATAGCACTACAGTAAGCATAGGGGTGCATATATCTATTTGAATTAGTGTTTTGGATTTCTTTGGATAAATACCCAGGAGTGGAATGGCTGGGTCATAAAGAGTTCCATGTTTAATTTTTTGAGGGACCTTCATACTGTTTTCCATAGTGGCTGCACCAATTTGCAAACCAACAGTGCACAAGGATTCCCTTTTCTCCACATCCTCATCAGCTCTTGTTGTTGGTTGATTTATTGATGATAGCTATTCTGACAGGTGTGAGGTGATATCTCTTCATGGTTTTAATTTGCATGTCTCTGATGATTATTGACAAGGAGCATCTTTTCCTATTACTATTGGCCATCTGTATGTCTTCTTTAGAGAAATATCTATTCATGTCCTCTGTCCATTTTTCAATTGGATTTTTTTTGGTGTTGAGTTGTATGATTTTTTAAAATAAATTTTGAATATTACTACTAACCCCTTATCAGATGTATCATTGGCAAATATCTTCGACCATTCAGTATGATGTCTTTTCATTTTGTTGATGCTTTCCTTTGCTGTGAAAAAATTGTTTAGTTTGATGTAGTCCCATTTGCTTATTTTACATTTTGTTTCTATTTCCTGAGGAGATAGATCAGAAAAGATATTACTAGGGGTAATGTCTGAAAGTTTACTTCCTATGTTTTCTTCTAGGAGTTTTATGGTTCTGGGTCTTACATTCAAGCCTTTATCCATTTTGAGTTTATTCTTGTATATGGCATAAGAAGGTGGTCTAGTTTCTTTCTTTTTTCTTTTTTTCATTTTTTGCATGTATCTGTCCAGTTTTACCAGCACCATTTATTGAATAAACTGTCTTTACCCCTCTGTATGCTCTTGCCTCCTTTGCCATAGATTAAAAGACTATATAGGTGTGGGTTTATTTCTGGGGTCTCTACTCTGTTCACTAATCTATGTGTCTGTTTTTATGCCAATACCATGCTGTTAATTACTATGGCCTTGTAGTATAGTTTGGTATCAGGTAGCGTGATACCTCCAGCTTTGTTCTTTCTCAGCATTGCCATGGCTATTTGGGGTCTTTTATGGCTCCACATAAATTTCAGGATTATATCTTCTAGTTCTGTGAAAAATGCCATTGGTATTTTGATACAGATTGGATGGATCTATAGATTTCTTTGGGTAGTATGGCTATTTTAACTATATTAATTCTTCCTATCCATGAACATGGTACATGTTTCCATGTATTTGTATCTTCTTTAATTTTTCTCTTCAATGTCTTACAATTTGTCGAGTACAAGTCTTTTGCTTCCTTGATTAAATTTATTCCTAGTGTTTTTTTGATGCAATTGTAAATGCAACTGATATCTGAATACTAATTTTGTATTCTGTTACTTTACTAAACTTGTTTTTCAGTTCTAATAGTTGTTTTTTTTTGGTGAGATCTTTGGGATTCTCTCTATATAAAATCATGTCATCTACACATAATGACAGTTTAATTACTTCCTCTTTTTTTTTTTTTTTGTCTTATTGCTGTGGTTAGGATTTTCAGTACTATGTTGAACAAAAGTAGTGAAAGTGGACATCCTTGTCCTTTTCCTGATCTTAAGAAGAATGCTTTTAGCTTTTCCCCATTGAGTACGATGTTAGCTGTGGGTTTTTCATATATGGCCTTTATTATGTTGAGAATTGTTCCCTCCATTGCTACTTTGCTGAGTTTTTTATCATAAATGGATGCTGGACTTTTTAAAACTCTTTTTTCTGCATCTATTTATATAACCATATGATTTTTATTTTTCATTTTGTTTATGTGGTGCAGCATGTTAATTGATTTGCAGGTACTGAATCAACCTTGCATACCAGGACTGAATCCCACTTGACTATGGTATATGATCTTTTTAATATATTGCTGAATTTGATTTGCTAATATTTTGTTGAGGATTTTTATGGTTTTGGAATCAGGGTAAAGTGGCTTTGTAAAATAAGCTTGGGAACCTTTTCTTCTCTTGAATTTTGTGAAATAGTTTGAGAAGGATAGGTGTTAATTCTTTTTTGAATGTTTGGTAATATTCACCTGTGAAACAATCTGGTGCAGAATTTTTGTTTGTTGGGAGCTTGTTGATTACTGACTTGATTTCATCAGTAATAATTGGTCAGTACAGATTTTCCGTTTCTTCATGATTCATTCTTAGAAGATTATGTTCTTCTAGGAATTTATCCATTTCTTCCAGATTGTTTAATTTGTTGACATTATACTTGCTTGTATTACTTTTATTTTATTTATGTATTTATTTATTTTGTATTTCTTTGGTGTCTGTTGTCACTTCTTTCATTTCTTGTTTTATTTATTTGGGTGCTCTCTCCTTTTCTTCTTGATGAGTCTGGTTAAACCTTGGTCAATTTTGTATATCTTTTCAGAAAAGAAAAACAGCTCTTGACTTCATTGATCTTTGGCATTTTTCATCTTCTATTTTATTTATTTTCACTCTGATCTTTATTATTTTCTTCCTCATACTCACTTTGGGCATTGTTTGTTATTCTCTTTCCTGTTTTCTTAGGTGTAAAATTACATTGTTTATTTGATATTTTTCTTGTTTCTCTAAGTAGGCTTGCATTGCTCAGAATTTCCCTCTTAGGAATGGTTTTTCTGTGTACCATATATATTTTTGGGTTGTTTTGTTTTCATTTTTTTTTTTTTTTGTCTCAAAGTATCTTTTGATGTCTTCCTTTATCTCATTGTTGAGCCATTCATTATTGGTAGCATGTTATTTAGCTTGCATGTGTTTTTGAGCTTTTTTCTTGTACTTGATTTCTAGTTTCATAACATCATGGTCAAAGAAGGCTCTTTATATGATTTCAATCTTCTTAAATTTATTTTGACCTGTTTTTTGGCCTAACATGTGGTCTACCTTGGAAAATATTCTATGTGCACTTGAAAAGAATGTATATTCTGCTGCATTGGGGTGAAATACTCTAAAAATATTAATTAAATCCATCTGGTCTGGTGTGTTATTTAAGGTCACTGTTTCCTTGTTGATTTTCTGTCTGGAAGATCAGTCCACTGATGTTAGTAGGGTGCTAAAGACCACTATTATGATTGTGTTACTATTGATTTTTGCCTTGCCTTTAAATTGGTCAAAATTTGTTTTATATATTTAGTGCTCCTATTTTGGGTTCACAGATGTTTACTAGGGTGATGTCCTCTTCTTGAGTTGATCTCTTTATCGTTATGTAATGTCCTTCTTATTTCTTATTATAGTCTTCATTTTAAATTCTATTTTGTTTGATGTAAGTATTGGTACCCCAGTTTTTTTCCTCATTTCCATTTGTGTGAAATATCATTTTCTATGCCTTACTTTCACCTTATGTGTTTTTGGATCTGAGGTGGATGTCTTATAGCCAGCATATCCATGGGTCTTATTTACTTATTCTTTCAGCTACTCTTGTCTTTTGATTACAGCATATAACCCATTTACATTTAAAGTGATTATTGATAGGTACATAGTTATTGCCATTTTATTATTCATATTTTTATCTTTGTTTGCATGTTTTGCCCCTTCTTAAAGAAGTCCTTTTAACATTTCTTGTAATACTGGCTTGGTGGTAATGAATTCCTTCAGTTTTTTCTTGTCTGGGAAAATCTTTATCTCTCCTTCAATTTTATATGATAGCCTTGCTGGGTAGAGTAGTCTTGGTTGTAGGGTCTTACTTTTCATCACTTTGAATATTCCCTGCCACTCCCTTCTGGCCTGGAAAGTTTTGGTTGAGAAATCAGCTGTTAGTCTTATGGGAGCTCTCTTGTGAGTAACTAGTTGTCTTTCTCTTACTACTTTTAGGATTCTCTGTTTGGCTTTAACTCTTGCCCTTTAAATTATAATGTTTCTTGGTGTAGTTCTGTTTGGATTCATCTTGTTTAAGAATCTCTGTACTTCCTGGGCTTGCATATCTATTTCATTCACCAGGTTAAAGAAGTTTTCAGTCATTATTTCTTCAAATAGATTCTCGATCCCTTGTTCCCACTCTTTTCCTTCTGTTACTCCTATGATGCGAATGTTGTTATGCTTGATGCTGTCCCAAAGATTCCTAAAGTATCTTTGTATTATTATTATTATTATTATTATTATTATTATTATTGCTTTTTGTTGTTCTGATTAGGGTGTTTTGTACTACCTTGTCTTCTAAATTGCTGATTCAATTCTCTTCTTCGTCTAATCTGCTGTTTCTTCTTTTTGTGTATTCTTCATTTCAGTTATTGTAATCTCTATTTCTTTTTTTTGTTGTTGTTCGTTTATTTTTTTATGGTTTATATGTCCTTTTTTATGCTTAACATCTCTTTGTTGACGTTCTCGCTAAGTTCCTTAAGCTTTCTTACGACCAGTGTTTCAAGCTTTGTCTCTGGTAGATTAGTTTTTCAAGCTTTGTCTCTGGTAGATTAGTTGCCTGCATTAGATCTTTTCCTGGAGGTTTCTCCTGTTCTTTCACTTGGACATGTTTCTGTGTTTCCTAATACTGGCTACCTCTCTGTATTTGCTTCTATGTGTTAAGTATCCCATGTCTCTCAGTCTTTGCTGGCTGGCGTTATGTAGTAGATGTCTTGTGTGGTCCAGTGAAGCAGACTCCCTCAGCACCTGTGTGTGTATTCTGGGAGTGTCCCTTGTGTGAGTTGTGTGCTTTCTCCTGTTGTGGTTGAGCCATGATTGCTTTTGGCATATCAGTGGGTGGGACTGACCCTTAGACTGACTGAGGATTAGCTACACCAATAGTGTATAAGCTTCTGTGTGGGTTGACCCTTCAGAGGGACATTCACTCCGTTGGGCTTTGGTGCCCGTTGAGACCACCTTTTGGGTGTGCTGCTTGTGGGGCTACTGGGCAGTGTTCTGAAGCTGGTCTCTGGGTTTGTTGTTTCTGGTGTCTCTTGTGGAGGGGGGGCTCCCATGCAGGCCAATTTCAGCCTTGCCAGTGACTAGCCTGGCCTACCATGTATGAACTGCAAAGCTATATATGGTTGGTTGCTGCCTGTGGTTGACCTAGAGGCATGTGGAGGTAGTTTTGCTGTGAACTGAGGCCAGCTGCCACCAGTATCAGTCCTGGGGCAGCTTAGCAAAAGGCCCAGGGTCCCCCAGGCCTGTTGCCAACCTGTCAGGTGCCCATAAGGCTCAGCAGTGAAAGAGGTATGCAGGCCGGGCTGGTTGACCCACTGTTGAGAGTGTCCCAGTGACATAGCACTAGCTGGGTGGGGCAGAGTCCCAGGGAGTCACAAGATGTGGCAGTGGTTTTTACAAAGTTAATGCAGATTTAGTTTTTGTTCCAGTGCTGGGCTTGTGACCACTTCAAAAAAGGCCCTTAGAAAACACCATGGCTAGCTATCACTTGCCTTGAGCCTGCCGATCCCTTAGAGTTGCCCTAGAGAGGCTGCAGGGCAAGATGTGGCTGACTGTTGGACACCCAAAGTTCCCCAGACTATGATGGGCTATCTGTTACTGTAAAAGTCTTCCACAACTTGTGTGGTGGGGCCATCACCAAGGAGCCCAGAGTGCCCCTGGATATGCAGCACTAACTGGGCAGGGTGGGGTCTCATAAAGTCACAAAGTGTGGGCTGTGGTTTTTACAAAGTTAATGCAGATTTGATTCTTGCACCAGAGCCAGGCTTGTGACCACTTTGCAACACACCCTGAGAACACTGCAGCCAGTTGCTGCTTGCCTCAGTTCCTGAGAGCGTCTCAAAAGAGGCTGCAGCTCATGTTGTGGCTGACTGCCTGACATTGAAAGTTCTGGCTACTGCAGGCCATCCGTTACTGTGAAAGACTTCTGTGAGGCAAGGCTGACCACCTGGGAATGAAGAGAGCCCCTGGTGGACGCCCAGGGTGTCACCAGTTTGGTGCTCATGCCTGGATTTTGCCAGATCAATGGAGTTTCAGATTTGACCCTTTCGAGAAGTGTTTAACATACAAAACGTGGTACCCTCCTGTAGGCTACACATGAGGCAGGCTCCACACAGGGACAGTGGTGGTTTTCCCTCCAGCTCTTTTCCTGAAGCCACACGGCCCAGTCTTTCCTAGTATGTCTTAGGCACCTCTCGAGTTATAGCCCCTCCACTGGAGCCCAGGTGAATATTTGTAAGTGAGTGAGTCTGTGTGGGGGCCCTTTAAGAGGATGTCTGGGTTTCCAGCCACCTTCTGTCTCACGAGGATGGATGGAGAGTGTCCTTGCTGATTTTCACTGCTAGATGTGGTGGGGACTCCTCTTACTGGCACAGGACCCCTGGGCTGGGGAGCCCGGCATGGGGCTGGGACCCCTCCTTCTTCAGGAGGGACCTCCAGCACCAAGATGTCCATCCCAGAGTTTAACCACTCTCTGTGAATTTGGGGTTGGCCGGTGTCACGTCTCCACCCCTCCTACCAGTCTTGTGCTCTCTTTATATCCTTAGTTATAAGGGTTCTGTTCAACTATTCTTCAGACAATTCTTGAGGTTGAATGTTTTATAATTTAGTTGTAGTTTTGATGTGACCCCGGGAGGCGGCAGGTATAGTGTTTACCTAATCTACCATCTTGGACCTCAGCACTTCCAAAGATTTTTTCACATACCGTGTTTTACAGATTTTCCAAATAATCTTTCTACTTTGGCAAAGTAAATATTATTATTCCCATTTTGCAAATAAGTACTTTGAGGCTCAGAGAAAGCTGAGTGGTTTCCTGGATGCAACGTGATTTGTGACAGAAGTAGTATTAAATTTTTGTCTTCTGATATACACTTCCCAGTTCATGGTAGAGATCTTTGGTTATATTTTCACGGTTCTATGGGATCCAATTGGATTCAGCATCCTTCTAGTGTTGTCATGGCTGAAGATGCCAATTTTGGTTTTGTTTTGTTATTTTATGTTTTTTCAAACTTGGAAGCGCTGAAAGGCCCATTTATGTAGAGATTCTGAGGGTGGATGAAGAGAAAATCTTTTCTCTCTTTGAGCTTCAGAAGTTCATTTAGAGACATAGGGGGAAAATGAAGTTTGTTTTGTTATGAGAATTTTTAGAAAATAATAAGAGCACTGTATTACATTGGCAATTTTATCCCACTTCACAGTATTAAGCACAATTTCTAAAAAACTTAAAACATGCCATTTTTATTAATGGTCCATTTAAAACCACCAAACATTTTGATGTCAATTACTAAAACAAGGTTTAACGCTGTCAAAAAGCATTAGTGCTAAAAACAGTCATCCTCTCTGTATTTTCATCTGCAAAGCATTACAGTTTATAAAACAATTTTAACTCTGAATACGTAAGGCCCTATATGACGGTTTCCATATGTTAAGAATTTTATTTGTGTGTTTGATTTTAAATTGCTTTGAAAAACAGACAGTTGAGGTTTATAGAAAGGAATCTTTCTTTTAGGAAATAAATGTCTCAAAAGTGCAAGGCACCAGCAGTAAAAACATTCTGACCACAAATCAGAAACACATTGGGAAGTGTTTGTTGAGTACACCTTCTGAAACTAGTATTTTGTTTCTATTTGCTGGAAAATTGAAAAATCTGTTGTATCTTGGCATGGCTTAGCCCAGCCCCTGGCCCAGCCCCAGATTCCTGGTGCAGTAGACGGCATACACAATATACAGCTAGGATGCCGGCCCCTCTTTTTTCATTACACATAGTTCAAATATAAAATACGCCTCCTAACAGGACCATTTTTCAGCTATAGCTGTTCTCAACATAATATTAGCTTGTATATTCTTTTTTTCTTTCTTTCTTTCTTTTTTTTTTTTTTAACCTTAAAAATGTGTCTAAGACAAAAAAAGAGAGAAGGAGAAGATGACAATTAATCAGAATTTCAGCTGTTGAGTGGCATCTGGCCAAAAGCAACCAGGTTGACAACTGGAGTTTGGAGTGTGTTTTTGCAAGGCTAATTTACGGTGAACTTAGATGGATTCAAGATTTATAAGCCCTAAAATGTCCTGACTGGAGCAAAGTTCAAGTAAAGTAATTCACTGCTCACCACGCAGATGGGTCTGAGCCCACACTGCCTTGTGATTTAGTCTGTAGTCAAGGAGAATTTTAAAAACAGGCAGAAGGTCTGAGTTTCTGTGTTTCACTTCAAAGGTCTTTTAATAACTGAGAGGATTATACTCTTTTAACCAGCTAAGAAGGTTAGGGGGTTTTGAACGAGTGCTTTTATAGCTCTCAATAATTCTAAGTTTAAACTTTCAGAATTGCCTCTAGTGTATATCTCCTTTAGCACTTTAGTGACTGTGAGAAACTCTCAGTCCTACCCTAAGATTTCATACAAATTTCACGATAAATAGCAGACATTTTAAGGGATTGTAAATACCACTGGTATTACACAGAGTAGTGGAATTGGATTGAAAAACAATATGGAGTATCATGTAATTAACCATATTGAGCCAACTGGAAATTATTTTTAACTGCCTTAATTCAGAGTAATTGCCACCAAAAATATGAAGCAGGCTATTGCTAGCAGTACACTAGCATGTTATAGGCCAATGCTATCAAATTAGAAGAAAGTTCAAGTGCTTGCTCAGTAGTGACAAAAAAGAAAAGAAAAAAGAAAAGTAAGAAGAAAGAAAGAAAAAAGAAACATTTCTTCATATAAAATGCTAAAGATTGTTTAATTGAAATGAAAAGAGACAAATAGAAAATGGCTATTATTTTTTAACTAGGGAAGAAAACATGAATCATATAGGAAGGAATGCCCTTTATCAAAGGAGTCTCATTTTCTTTCTTATTCCTGTTTATCATTATTACTACAGAGTTAAAATATTCTACAGTGCAGTTACTTTAATAGATGCTTAAAAGATAAACAATCAAAAGGTTAAAGTGTAGCATAGATTGGTTAAAAATAAATGAAATTGTCACCTAAAAAAACACATTGTACTATTATTTCATGAATTTTTTTTTGAGGGACTCAGAAAGAGACACGTATGAATGGTACAGGGAATTGCAGATTGCCTCGTTTAAATATAATAGCATAACGTTTCCAAAGTAATAAGTTACATCTAGTAAATAATAGTTGATGTTTACAATGGCTCTGAGGGAAAGCAGGGAAGGAGCTTTTCAGATTTTAAGTAACATCGGCCTTTATAACTATAACAACCAAGATAATTAAATGGTTGCTGCTTCTTTCACTTTTAAATATTATTCATAAGATTCACTAGGATGTGTTTTCCTAGCAGTAGCAGAGACAATAGGGTTTTTGCACTGCACATGGAAAATAATTGTGCAGGGCCTTGTAAACTGCCAGACGCCAAGCCAGGGGTCATCCATTCCCTCAGCACTCTTAACTTAAACAGGCTTGAATTTTGCCCCTAAACAGGCCTTTTATTTTCTATAGACATGCATATGTCGTGGGCGGAAGCTTGGCAAGTTCTTTGTCTGCTTCATTTATTTTAAGGTCTATTTTCCACCTGCATTGGAACAGGGGCAGCAAGACATAAAACAGTCTAGCCAGGCTGTGGGGACATGCCCTCCCTGAGAGAGAAGTCTGATCTATGTTTTCTTCTGTGAAATGAAAGAGGCTCTCATGACAGAGAATCACATCTTTTACCAAGGAACTTATTTCTGAACAAATGCAACACCAACTGTGAAAATAGGTTTGCACTGACTTTCATTTCATTGGTCAGGAACTAAGGGCACCCGGATGTTCTATTAAGTTGCCTGTTGGCTTCATCCTTATGTAAATTTGTTTGTTATGATTAGACTCATTTGATTAATTCTCAAATTCTCTGTCTTTACTCACACCACAAGACAGTCTTTTGCTCTGAGGATTCCTAAGTCCAGGAGCTAGAATGGACCGTCCTGAGGTCCTCAGCAAAGGGCCGATTTGTCTCCCAATTGGTGCAACTCATTGAATAAGGAGGGGATACTGCAGTCCTTGAGAGCTGCACTCACACCCTCTGCTCATCAGAGGCTTTCTTCTGATATTTCCTATATATTCTAAAGGATGGATTTTTTTTTTTTTTCTGCAGCTGGGAAGTATTGGATTCCTGCTGGAAAACACCAGGTGTTTCATTAACTAATGCCTGACCAGAGAAAAATGAGCATACTTTTCTAGCAAGAAGTACAAACAACGGAGGCTGATTCTAAAGGTGATCTTAATCTTTCACTCTTCTTTCCAATCAGGCAGGGATTGGAGTCTGAACAACTCCAAGGCCACACCTTTAGTGTCACCTCTAGCCTATTAGGAATATATTTTAAGAGTGGACCCTCCATGGATGTAATAATCTTAAACTTGGATTATCTTACTCAAAATCAGAAATTTTGATTTTATTCAAAAATGGGAAACAAGTAAATCTTCTTCACTTAGTGACTTCTAATGAATTAATGATGCTCAATTTCTTTGACACATCTTATTTTATTATCGGCAGCCAATTTTTCTGTATTCTTTAAAATGTGTAGACGTTAACTTTAAAATGTATATTTATCATTGATTTGTTAAAGATACTCAGTTAACCTTAATACACTAACATTAAAATACGTTTTCTGCTGAAGATATGCCATAGCAAACCCTTCTGTGTTTGGAATAATTTTATGTTGACACTTCTCCTCTATGTACTTTTTTTTACTGCATGCAGCAATTGCAGAACAACTTGTTCCACAATTTTGACTACAATGGCAGTTATAATAAAAACAATCATGGAAGAAAAATGTAGTGCTTTTCTTCAAAGAGAATCCTGAATCATAAACTATTAACTTATGCTTTCTATAGGAATGATATTTTTAAATGGAGTTGGGCATCCAAATATTACATTAATATTTTTGTCAACTCAACATTAGAAGCAAGGATGTAAAGTCATGTAGCCAATCAGCTCTGCATAGCAGAATGTAACATGGGTCCTCCACTTGTACACACATAACACAGACCAACTCCAAGTCTAGCAAAGCAGGTGACAGTGTCTTCCGCTACATTTCTTACACTAAAAAATCAAAACAGAACTAGACCTAGATAAACGAAACAAAAGTAAGCTTGTCTTGTTAGATGCTCTTGGTAAATTTATTTTCTGAAACAGGGGTTGGGAGAGTGATTTTGAATATGTTGCTTTTGATTATGTAGACTATGAACTTGGCTTTCACTAAACTGATAATCTCCAGTAGGTTTGCTTATATTCTTAGAACAAGAGGGAGTTCTAGAACACAGTCAGAACTATTGTATACTCCAGCTTACCTTCTTGATAGATATCTTCCTGGGGTATCATTTGGAGATATGGGACTGCTTAATAAGTAGACTAGTAACTATGACTCATTTTTAGATATACTGTAAGAGGCACATAAAGCCTGAGAGTATTTCTTGCCTCTAGCATTATGCATTAATCTGAAAGCAATGGAAGTGTGTGTGTGTATACATATATTAATTTTGTTTGAAATTGTCAATGTTTTAGGTGATACAGACATTCATTTGAAATCTTTGTACATATTATCAAATCTTGTATGGCATTTCTTCCACTTTCAGCTACTGTTTGACCTTGTTTGTGCTTTTTCTCACCCAAGGTAAGTCTGAGAACACAGTGGAAGTCAAGTGATGCTCAGATTGGCAAACTATTGCATAGCTACCCATCTCTAAAAACAAACCATATAAATTTAAAACAGAAATGAAATCTATTGCTGCTGTGAAGCTAAAAGTCTATTCAGAATCCCTAGGTGGCATGAAAAGCATTTAGACTAATTTCATTCACATGTCAGGTAAAGACTTTCATTTAGCAGTGAGATGAATGCTGAATAATGGATCTTTTGAATAATGTAATTAAGAATTCATTAAGGAGGACTTAAAAAAAAAAAAACTCCAACAGAATTCAATGTGTGTGTACTCCCTACACTGAACTCCCCAAATGTATCATAGCATTCATGATTTTTAAAAAAATCAGCTGAGAACCAATTAAAAATATACTGGCATTTGATTTACAAAATACTTACATTAAAATTCAATGAGGAGCAAATATGTGTTTGAATTTATTAGAAATTATGCTAAATCAGGATTAAAGATAATTTTTATTATTTTTAAATGTGCTCATAATATAACAAAGAAGTTAACCAACATTGTTTTCCTGAAAAGATCTAGTGTTCACCATATGAACTTTACAATATTGAAGAAATGCACTGTGTTCTTGGATAGCTGATCAAGTGAGAAATGGCAAACTTTCTTCTTTGTTCGTTGAATTATGTGAATTGAAATGGCAAAAAGTTTTAAAACAGATCCAAATGTGGCAACAGCAGGTCAGAGATTTGCCTGTCACAAAAGCTAACATTGCCGTTATCTTCATATTGCTGTTATGTACACAAGAGGAAGAAGGTAAAGAATTTCACTGTTTTCTTATTGATCAGCACCTACGAGTGCTCATACTGTCCTCTCCCCACAGCCTTGCTTGTATCCTGCTGCCTGCTTACAACAAAGAGAAACTACCTGCTGAGTAGAGGCAGATGTTTAGGGAGATCAGTTCAGGAACTGAGGACTGAAGAGAATCTTCTACAGAGGCAAGGATAGACTTTTCACCATTTTCTCTTGAGTAGACATTTTATTGATGCCTCAGGAATGTGCTCTTGTAGCATTTGCAGTGATCTGTTTTTGTCCTGGGAGAGCCACCAGATATTTAGTAAATTGTTCTTGCACTTTATTTATTTATTTTTTTTTTGCATTGGCATGTTATGAGCCATGCCCTTCTGTGGCATACAATTTGTTATTTTTCATCAGTTTTCCCTCCAACTATATGAAGGAGAAAGGTCAAGGAATCGATGGGGTAATGTCTAACCATGATGCTATACACCTAAAACTAATGCAAAACAATATTGAATGTCAACTATAATTGAAAAATAAAGTTAAAAATGAAAAATAAATTTAAAAAGAAATTGATGGAGTTGAATTAATTCATTTGCTTTTATTGTCAAACAAATTGAGTTAAATTGGATTAAATTGCATTAATATATAGCTTCATATTTATGTTTTTAACTTATTGAAACTAGATTGAAAACAAATAATGAATTAACTTGAGTTATTTCTAAAGCTTAAGCAACTTCATGGAACTGACTTGCAAACTGAGCTGGATTTCCCATTCTCTTGAGAATTCTGATCCAGGAGAGCTAGACTCCTTAATGCACAGTTATACAAAGGTAAGTGATCTAACGACCCACCCTGAAAATTTTAAAATGAAAAAAGCCTTACCTCTGCAGATGGAATTATTCATTTAGGTGGTACATTGGAAGCTTTTAGTGCTGACTGCATTCTTAAAGCTTTCATTTATATTTTGAAGACCATTTCTTCCTTTAAAGATTTCTCCTAGTTAATTGGAAACAGTACAACCTAATGGAATGAACAGAGGATAAAGGATTGCAAATGTTGAGATCTAATCTTACTCTGTCAGAGACTACTGCTTTGTGTTTCAGCCACATTACCTTGTCTCTCTGTCTCCATTTTGTCTTATGGATGATGTGGAATTTCTACATCCAAACTGGGAGTATGTTAGTGAGTATATGAAGGGAAGATGAAAACTGTTGCCCTCTCTGACAATATTATTATAGCAATATTATTATTTATAGGAGAAATAGACATTCATGTCCATGTCTTTGAACTGTGTATAGAGTAGAGAGACCCAAAATCTCATAAACACACTTGTTACCATCCACTGACCAGTGCAACTTAATACAGTCTGAACTTGGACATAATTACTGAAGAAATGTAGGATGTGACTAGAGCTGAGCTGGGTTGATGCAATAAATTTTCAAGAAGGAAAGGCAGATTTTAAGTAGGTTTTTTAAAAAATTAAAATTAATCCTAGTGTTTTGAAGCTGAAGAAAAACCTTTAGATTTTCTTGTAAAGAATGGTCTCTGTGGAAGACATATCCAAATGTGACCCCCAAGGTGGCATTCTCTTGTATAAGTCCCTTCCTCTGTACCTTGTCCTAAAGTGGAATATGGCAAAGATGATGGGGTGTCATCCGTGTGATTATGTTTTGTTTTATAAGACTTTGCCTTTGTAGACTCCTTTGGATTCTTCTTTTGGCTGTGAAGAAGCAAACAGCCATATTGTGAGCTACCCATGGACCACATGGCAGGAAGGCTTCTAGGACTGAGGGCCTCAGTAATGTAAGTGCAAGGAAATAAATCTTTCCGACAGCCTTGAATGAGCTTGGAAGCAGACTTTTCTCTAGCTGAGGCTCCAGGGGAGGATCCAGCTAGCTATGCCAGTACTCAGGAACCATGGACACTGTGTAATAACGAAGGTGTGTTGTTTTGAGTCATTTAGTTTACAAAAATCTGTTACTCAGTAAAAGAAAATTAATACAGTTGAATCTGTTCTCATCCTGGAATGCTATCATTGAAATAATTTTACCTTGCTTTCCAATATGTGAGTGTTTATTTATAAATTATATACAGTATTACTCTAAAATTATGGTTTAGTTATCACTAAAATTTCTTATTTTATTAGACAAAAATAAAAACACGTACAAGTTGTAATATTTTCTTCTTGTCCCCAGTGGATTACCTACACCACCGTTAGGGATTCCGCACACATAAAGAGACCCATTGCTTTAATCTGAGGTTTATGAAGTTGTAGATCAGTACGAGTGCAAAATAAATTTACTTTTATTTCAAAAAATTTCTTGCTTATTAAAACCTCCATATTGTTAATATTTCTAGAAAGTTCCAGATGCCCATCTGCTGCTGACTTTGCGTGGACCCCACTAAACACTCAAAGGGTGTGGATAAGGAGAGAACTGGGCACTGGAGAAGGGGACAGACCTAAATAAAACATTGCCCTGGATCTGGACGTATAATTTGGTTTAATCTTCAGGTCAGGCCATGGGAGTCTGCAGTTTGCTTATTCAAATGATAGCAACGTATAATTGGTAGATTCTATCTATATATGGGTTATATAATATATTTATATATGAGATATTCTTTCTGTACTCTATCTTGGTGTATTCTATACCTCTACACCTAACATTCTGCTTTTTTTTTTTTATTCAGAATTTTAGAAAGGAAGTCAAATTGGCTACAAAGTCAGGAATGGGAGAATACTACCTGTATGTTGTGGAAAACAATAGGTAGAGGCCTCATTTTACTCAAGTTTTGGGAACAGTCACATTAACTACCTCTATTATTCCAAACACCAAGTAGATTTCAAGTTGGATATTTAAACAATCAATGACTATTGACGGATTTCATTTCCTATTAACCAACCATTGAGGGATTGATGTTGAGAAAGTCCTGGAAATAAAAAGATATTTGTCATTTATTCAAATGTTGTGATGGTAAATTGACCTAAATTATGTCTTTTAATCAATCCTTACAATAGCTCTCAGGATCAGTAGAGCAGAGTGATTAAGAGAACTGATCTGGAATCAAACTTCTGGGTTCATATGGCCACTCTACCACTTTGATGTGACCACTTGATGCTCCTAAATCATTCATTCATTCATTCATTCAACAAGTACATATTGCCACATTCTTTGAGCCATTCATTCTTCTCAAGCACTAGGGATTCAGTAGTGAACAAAGTAGGCTAAATTCCTCATGGAGCTTAGGTTCTAACAGGAGAAACAAGATGATAATAAAATAAACAAAGCAAGAAAACAAATATATAAAATGTTAGATGGTGGCAAGTGCTCTTAAGAAATTAAATCAGAATAATTTGGAGGTAGAAAAATGGAGGAAGGTGCTATTTGTGCAGAATGGTTAGGAAAGTTCTTTCTGAGAAGAAAGGTGTCCTTTGAGCAAAGATTGAAAGGAAGTATACACAAATTTGGAGAGTGAAAATAAATTACCAAGGCTCTATGGAATGTAAGAAAAAGCAGTGTAAAGATGTGAAGAGTACATAAATAATTTTGTTTTGACCATGAAAAATTTGAGATGCTATCAAATATTCAAAGGGAAATACTGAGCGAGCAGTTAAATACACAGAGTTCAGAGTAGTGGTTGGGTTGTTGCCAGCGTTTAGCAGTATTTAAAACCATAGCACTGTAGGATGCTGGTTATCAGGGGAATACTAGGTCCCCTCTTTCCCATCTCCTCCCCAGTCTTTTACATATGTAGGGGTTCAGAATGAGCCACCCTAAGATATGCCTTAGTGGTATGTGGATTATTTTGAGCTAAAGACAACCAAGACCCTGCGGGCTCAAGAGAAACTTATGCCCCCCATCTTAACGACCTAGAAGAATTTAAATTAGGAGCCTGGCTCACAATAAGAGTTCTTACCAGAAATGACTTTTTACCTATCTATTTGGCAGGGCAAACTAATAATTACTAAACCTGTGCTCTCCCTGCAGTGATCTACTGAAGCTCCAATATGCATTACCTCATCCCTGGCTCAGTATGTCTTATAAACCCATGTTTCTTTTCTGTCTCTGAATTTTTTTGAACATGGGGTCTCTGAATCTCTCATGTATGTGAGGTTCCCATACATATGTATGTATGAAATTTGGTTATTTTCTCTTGCTAATCTGCCCCACGCATACTTGATTATTAGATCAACCGGGAGAATCTTGAGGGCAAAGGGAAATTTGTTCTTCCCCTACACATGGTGGTATCTTCACTGTTTTAAAGTCTATATTAATGCTTTCTATTTTAATAAAAGTTCAGGAAATTTGTTAATAGGCTAAAAATAAAGATCTGTTTAAACATTATCCTCAGAAAGGTATCAAATTACATATTACTCATCCATTATCCTATATTTCAATCAGATGGGTTGATTGAACTTAAAAAATATTTAACTTACAGACCAAGAGAATAAATATTATCAACAAAATAGATGTATTCATTTGTAAGTATTTTTGACATGTATTTGGCTCATTGGTCTTACCCTGAATTATTTCCTTTTCTTACATTTTTCAGTTATTCCCTTTTATTTTTTTCTAATGCTCCTTAATTTTGCCCATGCCTAATTTATTTTGTATAATACTTCACTTTGCATTTTCTCTTCAACTTTTTTTAGAGTTCTACCCAATCCCCACTGAGGTTCTAAACTATTTTCATGCTCTGAACACTTCCTTCTCTGTCTTACTTTCTGGGCAATTTTAACCTTCAGCAACTGGTGACATTTAACTTGGAGAAGGACAGGACAAAGTTGAGACTTAAATGCTCTCAATTCTCTGTATAAGCATTTGTGGGAAAAGGCTCTTAAGTATAACATAAATTTAAGATAGATATTAATATCCTGTCTTTTTGAAGACTCAATTCTAGCCGGCAAAACATAAAGTCTTGAATTTAAAAAATATCAGAGGAAAACTACAGGACAATAGAGAAATTATGGCAAAATTTTGTAGTCAAAGTTATACACACAAGTGGTGAGGTGCACTTGAGTAGTTGAGTACTGCAGTGGATATTGTTTATCTAATGGAGATTTACATTATTCCCCATTACCTTCACTTATGGTAAGGCATAAAGGTCTGATATGAAAACTGTTTAACAACTGGTGAGTCAGGGGCACTGACCTCAGACTTACATTCGGTGTCAATTGTGAAATGGAAATTAAAAGCATCATGAGATACCACTATATGTCTATTAGAATAGCTATGATTATTTGTTCTTTTTCCAATTCTTTTAAGTGTAAGTTTAGATTGTTTATTTGAGATTTTTCTTATTTCCTGAGGTAGGCCTGTATTGCTCTGAATTTCCTTCTTATAACTGCTTTGGCTGTGTCCCATAGATTTCAGGTCATTGTGTTTTTCATTTCCATTTGTCTCAAGATATCTTTTGATTTCTTCCTTGATCTCATTGTTAACAAACCCATTCATTGTTTAGTAATGTGTTATTTAGCCTCCATGTGTTTGTCTGTTTTCAGTTTTCTACTTGTCATTGATTTCTAGCTTCATACCACTGTAATTGGAAAAGATTTCAATTTTCTTGAATTGCATTGAGAATTGTTTTGTGGCCTACCATGTGGTCTGTCTTGGAAAATGTACCATGTGCATTTGAGGAAAATGTATATTCTGCTGTTTGGTAGTGAAATGTCCTAAAAATATCAACTAAATACAATTTGTTCTAATATGTCATTTAAGGCCACTGTTTCCTTGTTGATTTTGTCTGGAAGATCTATATATTGATGTTAATGAGGTGTTAAAGTCCACTAATATGACTACGAGGTCTGACAAGTTCGAGAACTTGCCACCATGCACTCACATTGGCAGCACTGTACAAACATCTCGATAAAGTTTCATAACCTTGGTATATCAGTCTCTCACAGCTGTGTTCATGTTAACACGTGGCAGTGTCTTGCTGAGTAGCGTTAATTATTGTTGTTGCATGTTTTTGTGTACTGTCACGAGAATATCTGAGCTTGAATTAGAGCAATGAACAAATATTAAATTTCTTGTTAAACTTGGCAAGAGTGCAAGTGAAATCAGGGACATGTTAGTCTAAGTTTATAGGGATAATACCATGAAGAAAACAGCAGTGAACAAATGGATTAAAGGTTTTTTTCTGAGAGGTGAGAAAATGTCACTGATGAAGAGAGGTCAGGGAGGCCAATAACGAGCAGAATTGATGAAAACATTGCAAAAATTCATCAAATTGTGCATCAAAAATTGTTGGCTGACTCTGAGAATCATAGGAGACCAAGTAGACATCGATAGAATAACAGTTAGGAAAATCTTAACTGAAAATCTTGGCATAAGAAAGGTGTGGGCAAAAATGGTCTCGAAGGAGCTCTTGCGTCACAACAATGCACCAGCTCACACGGCACTGTCTGTGAGGGAGTTTTTAGCCAGTAAATAAATAACTGTATTGGAACACTCTCCCTACTCACCTGACCTGGCCCCCAATTACTTCTTTCCTTCCCTGAAGGTAAAGGAAATATTGAAAGGAAGACATTTTGATGATATATGACATTCAGGACATCAAGGGTAATAGGACAACAGTTCTGATGGGCATTCCAGAAAAAGAGTTCCAAAATTGCTTTGAAGGGTGGACTAGGTGCTGGTATTGGTGCATAGCTTCCCAAGGGGAGTACTTCGAAGGTGACCATAGTGATATTCAGCAGTGAGGTATGTAGCACTTTTTCTAGGATCAGTTCGCGAACTTGTCAGGCCTTGTATTACCGTCAAGCTCTCCCTTTATGACTGTCAGTATTTGTATTATATGTTTAGGTGTTTCTACATTGGATGCATAGATGTTTATGAAAGTTACATATGTCCATATGTTGGAATGATCCCTCATCATTATAAAATGCCTTTCCTTTTCTCTTGTTATAGCCCTTGTGTTAAAGTCTATTTTGTTCCTGATAAAAGTATTGTTACTTCTGCTTTTTGTTTGCTTCTATTTGCATAAAACACATTTTTCTGTTCATTAACTTTTAGTTTATGTCTTTCAATATGAAGTGGGTCTCATGTGGGCAGCATATGTATGGGTTATATATGTGTGTATATATATATATACACAAAACCACCCTATGTCTTTTGATTAGAACATTTAGTCCATTTACATTTGAAGTAATTATTGATAGGTATGTAGTTATTGCCATTTTATTAATTGTTTTCTGATTATTTTTGTATTTCTCTGTTTCTTTCTTATTCTCGTTCTGTCTTCTCTTGTAGTTGATTTTCTTTAGTGTTACGTTTGGATTCCTTTCTCTTTACTTCCTGTATATCTCTTGTAGATTTTTAGATTATCATTACCATGTGCTTCCTATATACAAAGCTATGTTTATAGCAGTCTATTTTAAGTTGATGGTCATTTCAGTTTGAACACATTCTAAACTCACTTCAATTCACCACCTCACATTTATGTTTCTGTCACTATTTTTTACTTTTTTGTGTGTATCTCTTAATTTATTTTTATAATTACACATGATCTTCCTACTTTTGCCTTTTCATCTTTATACTAGCTTTATAGTTGGCTGATCCACTTCTTTTATTATGTGCTTACTTTTTTAAGTTAGAATGTTTTTCTTTTCCTACATGTTCTTATTCATATTTTGATCTTTTATTTTTTTAAAAGGACCCTTTAACATTTCTTGTAATACTGTTTTAGTGGTGATGAAGTTCTTTAATTTTTCTTGTCTGGGAAACTCTAACTTCTTCATTTCTACATGATAGCATTGCAGGGTAGAATAATCTTGGTTGTAGGTCCTGGCTTTTCATCATTTTGAATATTTCATGACAATCCCTTCTGGCTTACAAAGTTTCTGTTGAGAAATCAGCTGACATTCTTATGGGAGCTTCCTTATAGGTAACTCCTTTTCTCTTGCTGCTTTTAAAATTCTCTCTTTGTCTTTAACCTTTGGCATTTTAATTATGATGTGCCTTGATGTGACCTCTTTAGGTTCTACTTATTTGGGATTGTCTGTGCTTCCTGGGCTTGCATGTCTATTTCCTTCACCAGGTTAAGGAAGTTTCCCATCATTATTTCTTCAAATAGGTTTTCAATCCCTTGCTGTCTCTCTTCTCCTTCTGGTAGGTACCTCATGTTGTGAATGTTGGTATGCTTGATGCTATCCCAAATGCCCCTTAAACTATCTTCATTATTTTTTACTCTTTTTTCTATATGGATTCGGTGTTTTTTGCTACTTTACCTTCCAAATTGCTGATTCAATTATTGTAGCCTTCATTTGTGACTGGTTCCCTTTGTGTAAGTTTTCACTGAATTCATCTGTTCTTTCCCTAAGTTCATTGAGCATCTTTATAATCAGTGTTTTGAACTCTGTATCTGGTAGATTGCTTGCTTCCATTTCATTTAGTTCTTCTCCCGGCGTTTTGTCCTTTTCTTTCATTTGGTACATGTTTCTTTGTCTCCTAATTTTGGCTGCCTCCCTGTGTTTGTTTCTATGTATCAGGGTTATCTGCTATGTATTGCAGTCTTAGCAGAATGGCCTTATGTGGAAGGTGTTCTGCAGGGCCCAGTGTCACAGTCTCCCTAGCCACCTGAGCCAGGTAATCCATGGGTGTCTGTTGTGTGGGTTATGTGTGTCCTTTTGTTGTATATGAACTTTGGTTGCTGTTTTCATATCAGTGGTTAGAATTGACTCTCATGCTGACGGGTTAGGAGGACTGAACGTGAGTACAGCTGATGAGGTGTTGTACAGTGTCTGACATCCCACAAAGCAGGATTTTCTTTACCGAGACTCTGGTGACTGTCGAGTGCACCCTTTGGGGGTCTTGCCTGTGGAACTAATGTGCTCTCGTGTTGTCTAAAGTGGACCGTGGGTGTGTTGGTACTGGGGCCTCTTGGGTGGGGCTCCAGTGTAGGCCCAGGTCAGCTGCTGTCTCTGCCTGGCCCTGGTCACCTAGTAGAAACTACAAAATGATCTGTTGTTTTTAGCTGCCTGTGCTGGGCTTGGAGGCACCTGAGAGAGGCAATGATGCTAACTAAGGTTGGCTACCACTATTGCAAGTCTTGGGACTGCTTAGCAAGAGGTACAGGGCATATTCAGGCCAGCCGCTGCTTGTTTGGGGTTTGTAGACCTTTGAAAGATTTTAGGAAAGTCTACACTATGTGGTGACGTCAGCTGGTTGTGTGGAACAGCCACAGAAAGAGGTTCGGGTAGGGCACATGAGTTATGTGGGGCAGGGTCTCATGGAATCATTAGGTTGGAACAAGCAGTGTTAGTAAAGTTAATGGAACTCAGATTTGGCACCCACCTGTACCTGCTGGATGTGTTAGGGGAGGGCTCAATAAGGAACAATGATGCATGCCAGCATATCAGTCCCAGACAGAGCTGTTCCTCCAGCCCTTGTCCTGAAGCCAGACAATTCAGTTCCTCCCAGTTTGTCCTTGGTGCTCTTTGAGATGCTATCCCTTTGTTGGGACTTTGGGTGAGGTACTTATGAGCAAGTGAGTTTGTGCTTGGGCCCTTAAAGAGGATGCTTGTGTCTACAGCAGCTCTCTGTCTCACCCAGACAGAGTTTCCACTGATTTTCACAACCAGATGTTGTGGGATCTCCTCTTCCCAACAATGATGCTCTGGGCTGGAAAGCTCATTGTGGAGCTGGAACCCTTCACTCCTCAGGGTGCATGTCTGCAGCTGAGATATTCCTCCCAATTTTTAACAACCACACATGGGTGTTGGATCAGCCCATTTTGCACCTTCACCCCTCCTACCAGTCTCTACATAGCTTCTTCTTTATATCCTTAATTATAGGAGTTCTGTTCAGCTAGTCTTCAGGTGGTTCTCAAGGGTGGTTGTTTTATAACTTAGTTTGAATTTTGATGTCATTGTGGGAGGAGGCAAGCCCAAGCAATGATCTATTCCATCATCTTGACTGGAAATATATAATGCCTATTTCATAAAAGTACTATTGAATATATGAAACAACTGAGATTCTCATATATTGGTGATACAAATGCAAAATTGTACAACCATTATGGAAAGCAGTTTGGTAGTTCTCATAAAGATAAACCTACATTTATATACAGTCTGACAATTCTAGTCCTAGATATTACCTAAAGAAATGAAAATTTGTATTTACACAAATACATATAGGTGACAGTTTACAGTGGTTTTATCCATAATTACCCCAAACTTTAAAAATCAAAATGTCCTTCAACTTGACAAATTCTTGGTGTATCCATACAACGAAATATCATAAAAAAGAAAAAATAATTACTGATCCATGTAACTGCTTGGATGAATCTCAATACATTATGCTTAATGAGAGACCAAATTTGAAAGACAAATTCATAATATCTGATGATTTTGTTGTGACATTTTGAGAAGGCAAAACGATAGGCATCAAAAATATATAAGACTCACCAGGAGCTTTGGGCATGATAATGGATCACACACAAATAGACATGAGGGAATTTATGGGGTGATAAGCTATTTGTATTTTGATGGTGGTGGTGGTTAGATGACTATATGTCAAGATGTCTATATATCCATAGAAGTATACATTTAAAAAAGGTAAATTTTACTGTTAAATTATACTTCAATAAACCTGGTTTAACAAATAAAAACAAAACAAAACCTATTTTCTAAATATGATAATCTGGTATTTTGGAACTAAATTTGAGATCGAATAGTCTATGTATAATATCTCAGGTGCCCTAAAATTAATTCTATGTTATTTTTATCATAAAAAAGTTGTTTTCACTTGGCCAAGTATGTAGTTTTAGGAAGAATTCCCCTACAGTAGGGAGGAGAGACAAGAGCACCTACTTATATATACTGATATTCCTGACGATAAAAGGACATAAGGTTAAGAATGCCAAAAGCGATACCATGTACCAAGTATCTCCCTCATTTAAAGTGTTCTATATATAATTTTAATTATTTTACAAAATGATACAATTATCATTTCTAGTTTACTGACCTGAGAACAATTTCACAGAATTTAAGTATTTTGCCTATAACATGGATTAGCCAGGATTCAAACAAAGAAAGTCTATGTGTTTTCATTGACACCAGCCTATCTCTTAGCTTATTTCCACTAATGTCTTCTCTACAATAAAATAGTCTAAGGTTGAATTATTTTGTATTTTTGCTACAGTTATTAAATACTAAATTTCCCTTAAACACTGAGGCTGCTCCATAAAATATCGACCACCTGTCCAGCCACTCAAAGCAAGCATAATTTGATTCTGGATTAATTCCTCATTATTCCCTCTTTGTACCAATGCTAGAATGATACATTTTGGGGGGTTGAGGTCTTTGCTAACTTTCCCATATCCCTTCCAAGATGTTAGTATCTGAAAAGTGAAAAACATTAAATTATTGTGCAACATATAATAATTATATAATTATTTAGATCTACTTCTTACATACTCAGATATAATTCTTACATACTATGAGTCCTTTAAAGACCTCTAAATAACTATAAATTCTTTAAAGACAGTAGTTATCTTCTATAGTTTCTGGTATATGTTATAACATCAACTCCAAAATCCTACATCTGAAAGATGTTCAATAAACATTCTTTGAAGGAACAAAGGAATGAATTAATGAAATGACAATAAAGAATAGAGATAAAAAGCTTTGGGATACATAAAGACCTGTATCCAAGTACTAGCTATTGCATTAACTGTTTTGTTGACATTGGGCCAATTATTTAACCATGCAAAGATTCACTTTTCTCTACTATAAAATGAGGATAATAATAGCAGCTATCATTTGTTAATTGTGAGGATTAAATGACAAAAAGTATGTAATGTGATTAACACAGTTGGAAACATAGTAAGAATTCAAGGTACAATGTTTATGAATAACATTAGTAACTTATATTCTATATTGCTTCATTTGTAGTAAATTATAAATTAATAATAATATTCAGGTGTCTCCCTGAATTTTATTCAATTTTTAAATTCTCCTAAATCCTGACATTCTTGCAAAATTTAGTGAAAGTGATTTATGAGTGGAATGATTTTGTTCACTTTTCAAGTTGTCTTTCTTGAATTGAAAGGGAAGGTTGTTGTAAGGGACAGGATAATTTGGGGTGGCAGCTACAGGTTTTTCATACATCTCCATATCCACATCTGCATCATGACTGTACTAGGAGTCTTTTAAAGGATTATTTTGATGTAAAAATAGTATTTAGAAACCTATAAAATAAGTCACAGGAAATGTATGTCCGTTATTCCTAAGGTTAATGATTGGTGGCTCTGAGTACAGTTTAAGCATAAGCTGAATCAAACTCTGGATTTGTGCCTATTAAATTAGTGTTAGAAATAAAACACACTGAAAAGCACACAAATATAGGAAGGCTAAATAACATGCTACTAAACAATGAATAGGTTTACAATGAGATCAAGGAAAAAATTCAAAAGATACCTTGAGAGAAATAAAAATGAAAACCAAGCAACCTCAAATCTATGGGACACAATGAAAATAGTCCTAAGAAGGAAATTCGTAGCAATACAGGCCTACTTTGAGAAATAAGAGAAATCTCAAATAAGCAATCTAAACTTACACTTAAAGGCCTTAGAAGAAGAAGAGCTAACAAATACCAAAATAAGTGTGCAAATAAATAATAAAGATCAGAGAGGAAATAAATGAAATAGAGTCTAAAAAATACAGAAGATCAATGAAACAAAGAGATGGTTCTTTGGAAAAATAAACATAATTGATAAACCTTTAACCAGGCTCATCAAGAAAAAGAGATGACCCAGATAGTAAAATCAAAAATGAAAGAGGAGAAGTGACAACTGACAGCACAGAAATACAAAGGATTATAAGAAAATACTATGAGCAATTATACACCAACAAATTGGACAACCTGGAGGGAATGGATAAGTTCCTAGAAACATAATCTTCCAAGACTGAGTCAAGAATAAAAGAAAATCTGAACAGACCAGTTACTACTAACAAAATCAAATCAGTAAAAAAAGAAACAAAAACACACACACACACAAAACTCCTGGACCTGTGATGGCTTCACAGTTGAATTTTACCAAACATTTAAAGCAGAATTAGCACCTATTCTGCTCAAACTATTTTAAAAAATTCAAGTGATGGGAAGGCTCCCAAGCATATTTTTGACGCCATCTTTACCCTGATTCCAAACCAGATAAAGACATTAACAGAAAAGAAAACTATAGGCTGCTATCCCTGATGAACATAGATGCAAAAATCTTCAAAAAAAATGTTAACAAACTGAATTCAGCAATATGTTGAAAAGAGTATACACTATGATCAAGTGGGATTTCTTCTTGGGATGTAAGTTTGATTCACTACCCATAAATCAATTAACATGATACACCATGTAAACAAAATGAAAAATAAAAATCATATATTGATATCATCATACCAATATGTGCAGAAAAAGCATTTGGCAAAATCCAGCATCCATCTCTGATTAAAAAACAAAACAAAACAAAAAAAACTCAGCAAAATGGGAATAGAGGAAACATCTCAACATGATAAAAGCCATATATGACAAAATCACACCTCACATCACACTCAATGGTGAAAAGCCAAAAATGCTTCTTTAAGAATAGGAAAAAGACAAGAATATCCTCTTCTACCACTTTTATTCAACATAGTACTAGAAGTCCTAGCCACAGCAATCAGACAAGAGAAAGAAATGAAATGTATCCAAATTGGAAAGGAAGCAGTAAAGCTATCATTATTTGCAGATGACATGATCCTACATATAGAGAATCCCAAAAATTTCACCAAAAAATTATTAGAACATATAAATAACTTCAATAAAGTAGCAGGATACAAAATTAATATTCAGAAATTGGTTGCATTTTTATACATCAATAATGAATTATCAGAAAGCATAATTAAGAAAACAGTCTCATTTATAATTACATAAAAAAAATACCTAGGGATAAATTTAACCTAGGTGAAAAAATGCCTGTACTTGGAAAATTATAAAACAATGCAATACGCAATTGAGGAAGATACAAATAAATGGAAGAATATACCATGCTAATGGATAGGAAGAATTAACATGGTTTAAATGTCTGTACTACCCAAAGCAATCTACAGATTCATTGCAATCCCTACCAAATAACAATGGCATTTTTCACAGAACTAGAACAAATCCTAAAAATTATATGGAACCATAAAAGATGCTAAATAGCCACAGGAATCTTGAGAAAGAAAAACAAAGTTGGAGGTATCATGTACCTGACATCAAACTAGACTACAAGGCCATAATAATCAAAACAGCGTGTTATTGGCATAGAAACAAACACATACATCAATGGAACAGAATAGAGAGCCCAGAAATAAACCCACACCTATACTGTCATTTAATCAATGACAAAGGTGACAAGAACATACAGTGGAGTAAAGACAGTCTATTCAATAAATAGTGAAAATAGTGTTGGGAAAACCGGACAGATACATGCCTAATAATAATAATAATAATAATGATAATAATAATAATAACAATAGAAAAAGAAACGGACCACCTTCTTACACTATATCTAAGAATAAACTCAAAATGGATAAGGTAAGACCCAAAACCATAAAATTCCTAGAAGAAAATATAGGGAGGAAACTTCATGACATAGTTGTTAGTACTATTTTTTCTGATCTATCTCCTTGGGCAAAAGAAACAAAAGAAAAAATAAATAAATGGTACTACATCAAACTAAGAAGTTTTTGCACAGCAAAGGAAACCATCAACAAAATGAAAAGACAACTTACCGAATGGGAGAAGATATTCACCAATGATACATCTGATAAGGGGTTAATATCCAAAATCTCTAAGAAACTCATACAATCTAACAACAAAGAAACAAACAAACAAATAAATGAACAAATAAAACAAAAAAAAATCCAATTAAAAATGGGCAGAGGACCTGAATAGACATTTCTCCAAAAAAGACATGCTGATGGCCAACAGACATATGAAAACATGCTCAAATTCAACTAATCATCAGAGAAATGCAAATTGAAACCACGATGAGATAGCACCTCACACCTGTCAGAATGGCTATCATCAATAAATCAGCAAACAACAGGTGCTGGGAGAATGTGGAGAAAAGGGAACCCTAGTGCACTGTTGGAGGGATTGAAAATTCGTGCAGCCATTATGGAAAATGGTTTAAAGTTTCCTCAAAAAATTAAAAGTAGAACAATATTATGACCCTGCATTTCCACTTCTGGGTATTTATCTAAAGAAATCCAAAACACTTATTCGAAAAGATATATGCACCCCTTATGTTCACTGCGGAGGTATTTACAAGCAGCCAAAACATGGAAACAACAAAATACCCATCAATAGATGATTGAATAAAGAAGATGTGGTACATATATACAATGGAATATTACTCGGGCATGAGAAAAAATGAAATCTTACCATTTGTGACAACATGGCTAGATCTAGAGGATATTATGCTAAGTGAAATAAGTCAGGCAGAGAAATACAAATACACTTATATGTGGAATCTAAAGGACAGAATAAACAAACAAAACAGAAACAGACTCAGAGATAAGGAGAACAAACTGATGGTTACCAGATGGGAGGTGAGTTGGAGAGCTGGGTGAAAAAAGTGAAGGGATTAAGAAATACAAATTGGTAGTTACAAAATAGTCATGGGGATGTAAAGTGCAGCATAGGAATATAGTCAATAATGTTTTAATAACTATGTATAGTGCCAGGTGGGTACTAGACTAACTGGGGGGGGGGGTGTCATTTTGTAACTTATATAAATGTCGAATCACTATGCTGTACACCTGAAACTAATATAAAATAATGTTGAATGTCACAGTAATAATAAAAAAAATAATAAATCAATAAGTAAATCAATAAATAAATAATTGTTAGAGAATTGGGTCTACAAGGACCAATTTAAGAGCTAGCCTGAAGCTCCTCTCATGGACACAACTTGTCCGACGGAAGGGAAAGCCAACCAACAAGCTTTCCCCAGACACCAGGCCTTTGTGTGCAGTAGAGGCTGTCTCTGAGTAAGCATTATAAATAACTTTTGGATTTACCTTTCAGCTTAATTAATAAGTCTGAGTCCTTAAGAAGCAGAGATGGAGGCAGAGTGCCTGGAATTAACAATGGAAAGAATCGTTTCATTCAAAGTGAAAACACCACCAAGCTTCATTGCATTGAAAACCTGATAAAATTCAGTTTCTTTTTGTGTCCTTAAAATTTTTAGCAAATCAGCAGCAGTTGGGCTGCTAGATCAAAGGGGCAGGCTGAGGCAGATGGAGGCTGGACAATGAGAGAAGCAAAGTGCTGACTGTGTTGCACGCTAAATGGGAGTGTGTGCTCTGGGAAACACAGGACAGGTTCTCGAGGAACTGCCACCTTAAGGAAAGGGCCATTTTCTCAAGGGACTGAGAGAGAAAGCATAAACAAAACATTTGTCTGCACATTACATTACAAGTGCTATTTAAGATGATGGCATTATGCTACCAGTGAGCTGCCTTTATCTGCAAAAATGACACCACCTCTTAGTCTTTGGGTGAACACGTCTTCTGAGGTGCCCTAGTTTTGATCTGCCTTTTAACCAGTGAGTGTTTTCCTCATTCTCAGTGTTCTTTCCATTTCCACGGAACCAAGAATAATTTAGCCCATATACATTATGACTTCCTCCATTTTGCACTTCAACCAACTCTGCCAACCAGTCAGAGCCAAGGCAACACCAAGTCCATGAAATACAGACAACGCTTGAAAGTTGTGGTAAGAAACTGTAGTGATCATATATAGTTGGGTCTCCAGTCTGTACAAGAAAGGCGAGGAGACAAAATATTGGTGAAAAAGGCCTAAAGCGAGTAATTAGTAGCAGAGGAAAGCCATGGCACATTTAGATCATTATACTTCACTCTGTATTGGTATCAGCTTCTGAATATTTCAGCAGCGTTCATTTACATACCCACTGAGGATTGCTGAACAGAAATTCCCCTTTGTTCTCAGGCATAGAATTCAGTAGGGTTACAAGTTATATGTAGACTTTGGCCCCTTCAAATAGAAAGAGCTTTGTGATGATATGTTGAATGATATGTAATGTTCACTTTTTAAAAGTAAAACCACAGGATTTTCTTACAGAATCATTCGTAAGTATCCACATTATGAGAATTGAAGATTTGTCTGTTGTGAAGATGCTCTTCGGTGAGAATATTTTAAAAGTCGTTGTGAGATGTAACTCATGGCACCTGTATTTTAACAATTGTCACACCCATCTCCCCCAGTCTTTTTCCAGTACCACCACTTGAGTCAGAGAGGTGTCCTTTTCAAGATCACACATTAAGCTGAGGAGCAGCAACCCAGGTCTGCCTGAGTCCACTACGCTGTGTCACACCGCAGGCTGGTCAGACAATGGCTCACTAAGGACCACCAAAGGGAGTTCAGGTGTCTGAGACACGTTCTTTGGCGACGAAAGGAGTGTTGCATGAAAATTGTGTGATCCACCACTAAGAAGCATCTAGGGCTTGCACACAATTATTTGGATAGAAGAAAAACTCGGAAGCAAATTTTAAATTTCATACGTAGATACTAAATAAAACTGAGTTGGTAAAGAATGGAAAAGACTGACTGGAAAGGGAAAATATCCCCCCAAAGAAATTTCTAAATCACTAAAGTGTCTTTTTCAAGTCACCTTCTTTTCTCTTTCCACCGTTGCTCCACAATCTCCTCAAAGACCCTGTGCCAGGCCATTTAGGATGTATTGTAAACATACTGCCGTGAACAAGAGCGGTAATTCTCCTGACACAGGGCCCTGCTGATGATGACAATCAGCCCCAGGTAGCCTTTCACTTACCAATCACTGTTGGCTCCAAAATAAGTTTTGAAAAAAGTGAATCGGAGCTTAGGATCCAAATGATAAGTAAAATGAAGGGATGCTTGTGTTTTCACAGCTTGTGTTTCTGAGGTGGTCAAAAGTCACGGAGCTGACCCACCCCCGAGAACCCCCATCATGGCATTCATCTATTAACAGCCATTCCTGTGTGAGTTCAGGCTGCTGACCTTTTCTCTAAGTCACGTTTGAAGATTAGCCTTGTAGTCAGGTTAATAGCAATTCCTCCAAAATAAACCACAACCTACATTTCCCTGTTATTTTCTTTTTAAGTGTTGGCGAGTTTATTAAAGTTTTGATGTTTGGAAGCAGCGCATACCTTAAACCTCACGTCAGAAGCTCCTATTAAATGAACACAATAGGGATACTCTGACTTTTTTAGAGAAGATGCGATTTGAAAACATTTTGCGCTTGATGAAGGATGTTTTGATAATTGATGTACTTATCTGGTCACTAGTAATCAAGGATAATAAAGACTTCAGGCTGACACCAGAATTAAGGTTTTTTTTTTAAAAAAGTAAAGCTATCTACTATCAAGCCAGGATAGTTAGAATGTACTCAAGAAATTTTAGTTGAATTTCTACTCAATGCACTGAAACCACCACTACAATAATACACTAGACCCTGGGCCATGCTAGACTCTTCTTGCCTTTCAGAAATTTTCATTCTTGTTAATAGAAAACAAGAGGGCATAGAGAATTCTAATACAGAACATTACCTACAACAAATGAGACACATAACAAAGAACTCAGAAAAGAAAGAAGCCATTAGACTTGGGTGATAAAGGAAGTTTCATAGATGGGTGGCACAGAATGGAATTTAGATTTTAGTGGGTTAGATTTTCATTTTAAGACAGTAAATAGTTTTATTTTGTGTGCCCAATATGTTAAAAAAATATATACTGGGTTCTGTGCATGAAAACAAGATTAAATATTGATGTCTAGGAAACACTGCTCTGAACAGAATTGTAGAGGAATACATAACCGCTTGTTGGAGTCAGTGAAAGTTGCTAAGTAAAATGTTGTTTGTGCTGTTTTCATACGTGGATTGGCTTCACCAAGTGGGCAAAAATGCAAGCCATTGTAAACCATAAGTTTGTGAACTAAACATATGCCCAGGAGAAACTTAGATATTAGATAATCCATTCACTTTAGGGAAACAGGTTAAAATAATCTCGTATGTAGGTTTTCTGTGAAGGAGATTTTGTAAGTGCCCACCCACCCATTCCCACGTTTCTCTGGAATACATGCTCTTTGTTGGAACATTCGCATTTTGGTACAAATCTAAAGTTGAATATGCATTTTCCTTTTAGATTGATTACTTGTGCTAGTAAGTAGTTAAGGTGGGGAATAAAAGATCTCCTTCAAATGAATTTTTATTTTGGTTTGAAATACAATCTGAGCATTTCTAAAGAGGACAAAATGGGCTGGAAATCCATTTCAGAGATCACTGTGAATGTGAGTCTGTGTATCTAGAGTTCCTGCTCACCGAGAGCAGCTGGAGAGTGGCTATGCACAAGAGAACCATCCGTCTATCCTAATGTTGAACTGGGTATAACACAGGAAGTAAGCCCACAAATGCATTCAAACTTTCAAGTGTGTTTTCAAAGTTCAAAACAACCGTAACTAGCTGGATATGAATATAAGGACCACTTGGAATATGTGTTTTTCTACAAACCACCAATCCCAAAAGTCTGTGTGCTTATAGTAGTACACCGGGATACTTACTCTTGTTATTAGGTTGGTGCAAAGGTAATTGCGGTTTTTGCAATTACTTTAAATCGCAATTACTTTTGCACCACCCTAATATTACATACGAGTTTTCAGGTGTGACAAACAGCTTTTTGCTGTGGATTGAGAGAGTGTTTTACTGAAACCTTGTACTCTACTACAGAAAGCAAGGTCAGTGCTGGGGTAAATTTCTGGCAGATTATTTAAACTTCTGAGAGGGTGAATGCCAGTTAGAAACAATGAGGTTTTTATTAAATAAGTTTGTAAAGAACAGACAAAGCCAATCTTAGGTACTAAGAGATGAGGTTAGAAGGTTGGGGTCATAGTGGGAGGCAGTGAGGCGTCAGCTAAGGCTGACGGTGAGGACAGGAAAAAACAAAAACTAAAACTCCCTTTTATTTCCTTACTGGAGGGTGGTTTATTTTTGTTTAAATTCCCCTTTGCTTTCCTGAATTCTCAATCAAGTGAGGTATAGAATTTGAATATATTTCTAATACGGAATGGAAACAATAGATGGTCCTTAGACAGATGTGAAAATAAGCCCTTTTGTTTTTAATTCAGTGAAGATTGATAATAAAGCTATAAAAGGTAAAACCATGGGACATTGTTATTATGATTTGATATGTCACTAAATTCTAAAGTAGATCTTTAAATGTTAAGTAAGTTTATATATGTATTTTCTTAAATTATCATAAGCTAGTGAACAAATTGCCATCTTTTTAATGGATCTACAATTCACAAACCTGGAGAATCCAACTAAAGCCTAGAAATTTTGTGTGTTTACCTTATTTGATAAAATAAAGTTCTTTATCCCAAGAGAAAACATTTAACATCTTATTGATATTGTCTCCACAGCACCTTTTTATATTCAGTAGCTCTAAATTAATAATAGTTTCATAATTTGCTTTAAGTACACAATTAATTGAATGCTGTTGTACAAAAAAATGTTTGGGGTATGTTTAATTGAAACCAAAACTCTTAACAGGTTTTGAGAGCCTTGCAAACTATAAAACTACATGAGATTGATATTTATATCCCAAAATGCGTTGAAGTCTTAACACAAGAACTATGAGTATACTTTTTCGGTATTTGTCGTAGATATGGTTTTGGTGGCCAGAGGGAGTGTGTTCACTTTTCGGAGACGAGTTAGACAGCAAAGCCAAGGGACACCTAGTAAGACAAAATATCATAACAAATAAAGAAAAATAATAAATAACGGGTATGCCAAAAAAAGGTACACATTTTAAAAGATGTTATCTATGTATTACTTTCCGAAGTTGAATTGAGTAATGGTAGCAATGTGTAGTATGATGTTCACTCAAAAGATGGTGTTAATTAACTGAATGCCAGCATCATTCATTGTATTACAATTTTAATACAGTTTTTTTCCTTTCTTAAAATGTGCATACACTTTTTTGGCACCCTCTGTAGTAAGAACCTTTACCTTGGCAGTGCATAGCAGATTGAAAACATGTTATGGGATGATAAAATAACACAGGTGGGGAATTTTGATGTTAGAAGCAACATGTTGTTCTCTTATCAATATAATATTTTTCTTTTCAATTAGTCTTGGAGGAAGGTAGAAAAGAAGGACTTAAAAAAGAAAGAAATGCATTGATTAATGTAGAATTTCTTGCATTGAATGTTTATAATTTCCAAAAGTCTTGAAAAACATGTTGTGATATTCTGAGGAAGGTAACAGTGGGATTTGGCCTTGGACAGGTGAGCAATTGACTGGTACTTCCACACATAACAATAACTGCACTTTCATCTTTTTTGCCCAGGTTATCCCCATTTTATTTCTATAGTTTCCTCACCATTTCTCATGGTACCTAACTTTTTCTGAGCTCAAAAAGAGAAATAATATTTTTGTTGTCTTCTTTTAAATGATTTTTTTCCTTTATGTGATATAAACCCCCACCTCACTCCACCCCGGAATAATCCTTGATATGCTCGGTACACCACTTTACAGGTAACTCACATCTCTTTGAGTCTTTGCGACATGCTACACATTTTTTATAGTAGTAGTGTTTTCCCATTCAAATATTTAGAATATTTTTAACTCACATTATTTATTATTTAATTTTTGTTTGCTCCTTTGGGAGACAGTGAAAGAAATCAAAACATTTTAGCTGTGTTAATTTAATGGTTTTTTAACCTTGTGCTTCATTTCTTTAATTTTTTTAGTATCTTTTCCTTAAAAAAATAATTAAAAAAATAAAACATAAAACCCTGGCTCTTATGGGTTTCCTTTCTTCAAAAGTGGAGCCACAATTCTCAGGTAGATTGGATTTCTCCTTTAGGCGATTCCCTAAATTCCCTGAATAAGGTGCCTTATTTTTTCTTCACTCCTCCTCCAGTCCACCTTCAATCAGTCAACAAGAACTCTGCTGTTTCATCAGTAGAGTCTTATATCTTCCTTGTTCTTTTTCACTACCACTTACCTAGATGATGTCCTTATTAATTCTCCTAGAGATTCTTGAAATGTTTCCTAGGGTCTTTGTAAGTAACTAAAAAAAAAAATCTAGTCAATTAAGTTTCAGAATTTGCTATTGAATCGTTCATTGCTTCATTGTATATTTTCTATTCCAGTGATTTCTAAATGTTAAAAAAAAAGCAGTAAGATTTTTAAATCATGATTTGGTGTAGCTATAAATATGGATTTAAGGTATACATGTAGATCAATGTCTATATTATCTCAGACAAATATTTCATGAATTAATATTTATCTTTACTTCCTGGGATGGGCTCTAATATTTTTTCCTACAGTTTTTTCCTTCATTCTCATCCAATATCCCATCAAGTCTTTGTTACTCTATTTGCAAATTTGCCTAAATTCCAAAATTTGTCTGTAAGCCCCAAATCAACAGTCATAGCACTTTTGTGGACGTGTGTGGCAGCATGGTGAAACAGTGAGTCATCAGGGAGGCACATAGCAGCTGAGGTCGAAGGCAAGAGACACACTGCCTGCTCTCACACTGTAAAGGTTTTCACACTTGAGTGTTTTTTAGCGGTGATCCTGCTCTTTGAAGTGGCACAGTGCTGACGCCCTGTCTAGTGCTCCAATGCACAGGAAGGCAGTTATGTGCTTTAGATCTGTGTGTTCGGTAAACTTGGTTCAGGTATGAGTTCCAGTGCTGTTGGCTATGAGTTCAATGCTAACGCAGCACTAATATGTATTAAATAAGGTGCTTTTAAAGAGAACCACACAGAACACAGGTTATGTATTGATAGGGTTATGAGAAGGCACGCACGGCCTCCCAGGCCGCTCACCTGGTGTTTCCCCTAGGGGCCGTGACTCAGGTTTTGCAGGGAATCTGTGGAACATAACGACTGCGTAGAGCAAAAATTGACTGTATTCTATTTCAATTTTTACAAATTATGATCACAACCAGGTGAAGTTATTTCATGGACTGATCTACAATTTGCAAAACATTGCCTCATATGAATCACTTTTCTCAAAGTTTACTAATAGTAAAAGCTTTGTTTTTCAAAAGCCGATTATAGCTATGTTTTCTTTTCTCTGAGAGATTTGTAACTTGGTGTTTTGTGCTTTTTCCCTTGTCCACCAGGAAACTTAATGCAGGCTTTATGCTTAATGACAGCAACAGTCAATCTTTGATGTTGGAATGCTCACTTTCCTGTTTTTAGCCTTAGATTCCTCCTTTTATTTCTACTGTATTATTTTTGTTTGATTTATTCTTTTTGTAAAGAGTCTTGAAACCTCTTGAGGAAGAATGGAAATGAATAAAAGAATTAATGAGTAAGTAAATAATTTAAATGAGTAATCCTGGAGGAAAGATCTAGAGATAAGACCCAGCAATTCTTTTTCTGAGTATTTATCAGAAGAAACTGTTATTTAGTAGAGATTTTAAAAATATAACATCATTGTCAAATGCTTTGGTAGTATGTTTTTAAGTATGTTAAAAGAGACTTTAAGTATGTTAACTTAAAAATGTTCTTTGTGAGATGAAGTAGAAAGGTTTTCTGAAATGTCAGAATAATTAAGTAAGGCTTAACAACTTATAACAGTTTAAGAAAATTACAAAATGTATGTTAACATGCTCTCTGCTAAGATCATCAATCTTTTCATTATTATGTGGATAGTCACCAATATAGATGATATCAGAAAAACTCTTGCTATTCCTTAGTAATAGCAAAGCAAGAATCGTATGGATAATTAAATCATCAATAGGGAACATCTAGTATTAACCAATATTTCTACTTAACTTACTCATTGGAGTTGTTCAGTCTTCCTTCCCACATCTGTATTTCCATTAACGAAGATAATTCTAAATAGTAAGTGTCACTATACCAAATTTCAAACTAAGTAAATGTTTATTTCCTTTCCTCACTTAACCAAACTCAATGAACTTCATGGATTAAATGTTTCATTGAAAAAAATTAATGGATAATACATTCATTAATCTTAAAATTCTAAGATTGTATTTTGCCATAATTTGTCAAAAAAGTTATAATTCGTGAGAAAATTGGTAGAGGACAGTTGAGGAAATCTCTATTTTAAAAAAATAATTGGCAATGTTCAGTAGCTGCGAAAGGATACTATATCTCTTAGGAGATCTTAAAATAAGCTTTCTATAGTTTATCTCTAGTTTTTTGTAAAAACAATAAATCAGATGTTTTTATATTTTTATTTATTGAGAGTGTTAAAAGTCAAGATTTTTTAAAGTGCTATACCAAAATTCCCCAAAATATAATCTTCAGCATTATCAGAAAACTTGGTAAATATCAGTTTCATGAGTACCTTACATTTTTTGTATCAGTCTATTAGTTAAAAAAAAAAAAAAGTTGGACACAGTACATATTTTACGAGTAAGAGAATGGGTGATCATTTTTTTCCGTTCACTTACTTCTGTATTTATATTTGTATATAAAAAACCACTTACAAACCTTAAGCACATACTATAAAATGCCTTAGAAGTCAAATGTGGTGAATTTTGAATTGAAAAGTTGGAATAGGAATGAATAAACATTATTTATTACCAGTGAATCTCATTATCTGTGCCAATGGAAACTATCTTTTGGGTTAATTACTAAGAATAGTTTGTGGTTGTTTACAGCAGCTTCTAATCCATGCTTAAAGTAGAAATCGATAAAAGTGACCCGTATAAATAATATGAATATTTGAAGATTTATGTTAATCTGACCATTAGAACATCAAACCATAACAATGATTATGTTCCTGGAGTTGACAGTTCTACAAAGGCTTTGTCACATTATTTTATGTTGGAAAAGTCAAATTTTACCATTGTTGGAAAAAGATAAAATCTCTTTTTTTAATCATTAAAGATTTGCTAAAGTATTTTAATCAGCAATGAACATTTGTACCACTAATATATCACTAATATATCTGAAATATATGAGAGAGGGCGCAATACAGGGATTAAACACATGAATTTCAGAGCTCGCGGCCTGGTTCATGCCCCAGTTCCACCTGGTACTATCCCTGTTGACCTTGGAAAGGTAACTTAACCTTTCTGTCCCTTAGTTTTCCTCATTTGAAAAATAGGTATCATTATATGATATCTGCCGTACAAGGTTGTTATGAAGAGTAAATGAGTTAATATTTATAAAGTAGTCAAAACAGAATCAGGCACAGTGGAATCACCATAGAAGTATTTAAGTAAATAAATAACTAGGCAATGGGATTTATTATTCTTCAGGTAAGAGATAGTTATTCCAATGTTAAAAATATATATGGCATTTTAAAACTGTACATGAAAGTCAGATATCATGTAGAAAGAGGGCTTTTGATTTTATAAACAGCATTACCACTTCCCTACTTTTTTTTTTTCCAAATGAAATCATCTGGGGAATCTCAAAATAGCAAACAAATTGATGTTACTGAAATGGAGCAGAAAGCATAGATCTTTGCCCAGGCTACCTTTGGTTACTTTTCTCAGAGGACTCTGAGTTATGCCATAGACTCCTGAGTTTCAAAAGGTAACAGTTTAAAACTCCCTGATTCTGATTATAGCCTTGTTTTACAGATGAGGTAACTGAGGCTTAGAGTTGGAAAATGGTTCACTTTCAAGATACCGCAGCATGTTAGTCTTCAGCTAACACTGAAAACCAAGGACCCTTGTCCACAGCACACTTACACTGTCCCATGGCTCTCTCAAAGTCCCAACTGGTTTGGCTTTTACTGGGCAAGATGAAAACACATTTTAGTGTTTAATTTCCAGGTGATCCCAAAATCTCACTTTAGAGACACCTCTGATATTATTCCCACAGTTAAATGCCTCTCCCTTCCAATCTATCATTATGGCCCTTAAGAAAGCAAAAACAATATTTAACTTCCCTATTTGCTTGTCAATTGAGTAAAGCTCGCTACATGCAAACTAAGACTAAGTCAATGCACTCTTAAAAATATATTTGACAGCGAATTTCACCAGTTATAGAGGATGATACTAGCATTAAGCATTACGCTCATACCTACACAGCATTTTATGCTGTACAAAATGTCCGCACAAACAAACTAATAGGACTCACAACATTCTAGTGAAGGGAACAGAGATCAAAAGATTGTGGGAATTAATACAAGGTAACAAAGAAAAACTGGGCTCAAATCCAGTTGGGCTGAATTCTCATATCCTTTTTAAAGACTTTAACAATTGATATGTAGATGTCTATTTTTGATTGCTAATTGCTAATTATATAAAAATTAACTTGTACAAATAATTGGGTTTAAGGTATAAAGTTACATAGCACAGGCCAATATTACAGGCTTAGAGAAGAACCTAAACTTTATACTACTGAGGAAGTGTTTTTGAATGCAAACAGACTTAAATTTTTCCTATTCTTGATATGCACAAATATGATTATTTTATAATTGATTTCCCTTCTTTGGGCTTTAATGAACATACAACTTAATGTATCACAAAACAATTTACTATTTCAGGGTCAAAAATAAATGGTAGCCATTAATAGCTATTTTACACATTTGATATTAAGTGGAATATTTAATGGTATGATTGGTTATTGCTTATCAAAAAGTTGAAGAAAAGCAAAACGATACTAATTGGACTATTGAATCGTTAATTACATCATATTGGAATAAACCTTAATCTTAGAATGTGGATGAGGTTAGAGACTGTAGCATCATGTCTATAAGCTACTAGCCTCTGTGTGGTCATAAAAATTTGGCTGAACACTGCTTTTTAAATAGAGCAAAATGACATGATAAAAAAGTGGGTACCGTCAGCGGCTCTTCCCTTAATAGGATTCTCCGGTGTGCAAATCACTACAGTGGAATGATGCAATGGGCCATAAGGACAATGAATCAGGTAATAAATTGAGTGTAACACTAATTATATTCACTATGAACCGAAATATATACATTTGATGGCCATGATGGCACACCGATGTTCAAAGCCCAAGGTGAAAAATGCATTTCAACTTCTCCCTTTATAAAAACTCAACGGCCTGCTACAGTCTATGTCTGGAATCAAATTCTATATATCTACCTGTGTTTTCAGCATGGAAACCCAATTCCTAAAAGAAAGGTCATTATCATTTTTAAGTTTTATAAGAAAATCAGTACATACCCGTATCTATTTAATAATGGAGACATCATGAATGTCAAACTTAACACACTTTGCAGAGTGCTAATAACTCCTAAAGTGTATCTTTGTCTCAAGTTGAAGTCAGTATTGGAAATTTTATATTACCTGCTCTGCCTGAAAGCATTAAAAACTATTTCTGTAATAGCTAGGCTAAAAAAAAATAGTGACTTTTTACAACTTTGCCTAATTTTTGGTTCGATTTCAAAGCTGATAATAGTTGTCTTACGATATTCGCACTGATATGAATGTATCAAGGGGATCATTTTAACCACATTCTTTTGTTGCCTTCAGGATGAAATAAAGCATTCATGTGCATTTCTCTTTGCAAGTTTATAAGGTATGTGTGTTTTAGATACATTACTAGCTACTTCAAAAAAAAGTGTTATTTTCCTATTTCTTTTAGCTCTGGAATTGCATGAATATAAAATATGCATTTATTCAGAAACTAAACAAAATATTTTAGCAATTTCTGCATTACAATGACCTTAATTCAAGTCCAGTGATAGATTGAAAGAGGTTGTTTCTTTTTCTATTATATATTTAAATTAAAAATAGGAAGATGTAATTTCTACTAATGAGTTTTGTAGGCCTGTTTTAATATGATGTCCCTTAGGAGATTTCCTCACTCCGTGTGAAGGCCCCTAAGAGGCGCTCGTGCACCTGATTAATTCATAAATGGTACTGAGGGCTGCACGTTTGCCCAATCCTAGTAAATCATGGTAGGCAGCTAGTCCTCTGTAGGATGTGTTGCAAACCGTGATGCTCTTATTATACACCTAATTACAGCATTCTACACCAGTATGATTCTTTCCATAAATTCTTATAACTGTGATGTCCATTTTAGAAGTTAGAAATTGAGGTTCATTAAAATGACTTCAATCAAGATGATTGTGATGGAACAATGACCTGTGACTCAACAGAAAATTGTTCTGAAATTCTAAGAAGAATATATATATATATACACACATATATATATACGAAGAAGTTAAAATATAATGATTTGAAAAATTTATTTTGAATTATAGATAATAATTAAGCAGCTACTATTGGGATAGAAGTGGAAAATAATGAAGACATCTGAAAGGATAGACGTAGTTTGGGGGTGAATAACCAATTTAAAAAATTATGTGTTTTGGAGCATAGTGCTTAATTCTTCTGTGCCTCAAGGGGTAGTAGCCAATCTATCTTATTGAGTGTGAGAATTAATTGAAGACAGAGATAGATAGATAGATAGATAGATAGATAGATAGATAGATAGATAGATAGATAGATAGATATGGTGCTTAGAACAGTGCCTGACACGTAGTAAGTTCTATGTAAGCTCTTATATAGAGCTTCATTTTTCTTAGTTTAACTTGCACCTAAGTAAGATGTTCTGTGTTCCACTATTTTGCTTCGGCTCAAACTAGTTTCCACTGCTACTTCTCCTCCAATCGTTTGATATTGCTTCTTTTTGTGTAATCCTAGTCGGGAGGAGAGGGTTTCCCCTTTAAAATTAGAGAGACAAGATGGAATAGAGTTGCATCAAACAGAAATTTGGATGGGTAATACATTGTTTTCTAGATTTATATTTGGAAACATTGGCCCAGTGTATACACAGCATGTACTTCAAACTATTTGACTTCAAATATGCCTCTGATAATTTCTCCCTGTTATATGAAGCTGCAGTGCTTATCAAGGTATAGCATTTATTGCTGTTTCTAAGATAAATGTTCAAGTATCTTCTGAATCCCCATTTCTGGGGATATACAAGTTCTGTCATCATACGAGAAGTTGGAAACAATTCCACTGAGCTGAATCCATTATTTAACTCATTCAACTAACAAATCAGTTTATTATTATTATTATTATTATTTAACTGCTCTTGTGATGTAGGTAGCATGTCCAGGTGCTATCTGAACATTTATTTAAACCTGGAGGCTCCTCCTTCAATATGGTGCTTTCCTTCTATTCAGGAGCCCAAAGATGTCAAGTATATTAAATTTTATTAATGTTTTAAATGAAACACAAAGGAAAATAAAGCTCAAAGAAGTTAATAAGCTGATCACAAATTTGACAACTAGTGAATGGTGTGGGTAGAACACATGGCTTGTGATTCATAGACAATTTTGCTTCCATTCTTTATTTTATCGTAAAACACAAGAGACAGAAAAAAGGAAGTATGAAAAGGAAAAACTATAAATGTGAAAACATATTGTGAATGTCAGTCTAACACTTTTTTCTTTTAATGCACCAATCACACAGTCACCCAGAATTTAAAACTTTTATGACCTTTCCATCTGACATAGCTGAATTGTTTCAAATCTGCTTTAAAAAATTTAGACATATTGTGCTGACTTATATGGTCTAATGGGTATAACAGAAAATGTTTTTCCCTAGATAAAGATGTTCTAAGTTTTAATAATACAGAGCCTTTTACTTATACAATTATCCAGTTTATGAAGTACAATTACCAACATTTTTAAATGCTTTGGATGTGTGCCATTTGACCATTTTAAAAAATCTTCATATTTTAGACCAAAGAATAAGGAAACTTGATCACTTAGTAAAGTTGTCCTGATCCCAGTCAAAATAAGGTAAAGAATTAAGTGGTTACATGTGTTAGTAGGATAAAAATTCCATTAAGGTTGAATCAGCAGGATGATGCTCTAATCTTTTATTGGACAAAGAAGTACATTGTCTGTAGGATAAATAGCATACCTGAGATCCTGGCCCCTTAACTTGCGTGGTTCACTGTGTATATAGCACCAATGGGGATCATATTGGTGGGAAGGTAGACTGGGGATGAATCTCACTACAACTTGTAAAAGGGAAAAGAGAGGTTGCTTCTGTTAGTGTTCTATCCATAGCATTAACTAGTTATAAAAGAATGACATCTTGTTCAACATTAGCTTGCTGTCTAGCACTAACCTGAGAATGGACCGATACTCAGATTAAGTGTAAATAGAATAAATAGAATTATAAAGAGGTTAACTTACCAAGCGAGCCCAAACAAATACAATTATAAAACAAAAATTCCATATTTACTTCTCGAGTAGTTTAAGGTGGTAGGATATACTGGACATTAGTCAAACATTACAGAGTAAGGTACCATAATCCTTATAAATATTATTCTGAATTTTATCCCTAACAGCCATTGCCTTTATAAAGACCTCAGGATGTGATCTCTTGAGATTTTAACTGTATGCATATATGACTAGCCCACACCACCTCAATGAAAACATTACAGGATTTTTTTCATTTTTTTACTGGGTGGTGGATTGAAGGAGTGATTGAGATTCTAATAAATCACCAAAGTATTAATTTTTCTGAAAAGTCTATCAAGCTATATACAAGTCATTCTTAAAGCTGGAATAAAAATATAGTAAAAACAAAATTTCTTTGCTATTTTATAAAGTTTATATTGGATCTGGAATTTTTCCCCAAAATTAAACTAAATTAGTATTTGAATATGTGGGTTAAATAAAATATATTATCAATTAACTTTATCTGTTCCTTTTTACTTTTTAAGTCTGTTTTTTTTTCTCTTTTACTTTGTAAGATTGGCATTAGGAGGCCAGACAAAATCCCTTGGATTCAATGTGGTACATAGGAAATTATATTAAAGGTGCTAGGTCTCTCATAAGATGGGGAAGGACCATAGAAACAGCTGAGCATTAGCCAATGAACCTGAAGGGGTTTTGGATTGGGATTTAAAGAACAGAGAGTTGACGACCTTGGTGACTGGAGGATATGGATGCAGTAGGATTAGGGAGCAAAAATGATTGCCTCAGTGGGAATTATACAAGTTAGAGGAAGTGGGAGGACAAATGAGCTCCCCCTACCTCCCTGAATTTGGATCATTCATGAGGGATAGGATGAAACATGGGAAAGGCAATATAATCTTAAAATGGCAAATGTAAACAAAGTGGCTGAGTGTAATATAAAATGACACAATTATTCAAAATGGAGGGCCATGAGCTAAGTTAAGTTATAGAGAAATAATAAATAATATAATTTTGCACATCTGAGTGATTATAAAATCATACCTCATCTCTGATATAAAAATTTAGGACAAATATTAAAGAATGCTTTAACTCTCAAAATGCCTTGGCTTACCTTCTGGATTCAATGTAGGAGAAGAATATTATCCTGTCTGAAGCTGTTATTTGTGCTAGTAAATAAAAACAAATTACCTTTTTGTCCAGCTCCAGGTTTTTTATTCAAATAATACTTATTAAGAATAAGTCAAGAGACAAAGATTCAGATAAATCCTGGCAATTTGAAATCATAAATTATTCACAGCAAAGGGATTGTGAACATTGAACTTATCAGTGTCTGGCAACAGTAAGCTGGGGATAAATGTTATGATTGTCCTAATCATTGTTACTACCTTCTCTTCCTAACCAGTTTAGGAGAGAAGCACAGATTCAGAGGGTCTCCTTGGTCTCACCCACATCCCCCTCCATGATAATGTTGTAGGAGTTGGAGGCAGTCTTTGAGAGAGACACTTGAACTTGCCAAATGATCTCTTATAGTGGAGCTTTTTATTCCCTTGTTGAATGTTTTATTCCCTTGTTGAATGTTTTATTCCCTTGTTGAATGTTGCTCTGAATGCCACAGCACAATCTCTACACATTAGTGGTGAAGAAGAAAAAACATAGTGAGTCAGTCTTTAGTTTTATTACTCCTAACATGCCTTGAACTCATCCGGTGATCAAGCCAACCCTTTGCTTATATTTACAATCATGATTAAAAACTGTTAGCATAAAAGTAAATTTCATGGGCAGGAAGATTGCAGTAATATCTCCATTATTTTGTAAAACAGCTAAGTTTCTTTCTATTACAATTGGTGTTTATACAAGTCTGTCTGTGACAATTTAACATCCTAAATATGATCTGATAGTCCTACTGAATTTTGGACTGAATGCCACCATAAAGATCTCCACATTAAAAATATTTACATATGGCAGTTCCTATTCTGAAAATTTATGAATTTTAATAAAGTTGCTTAGATTTTATACCCCATAGTTATAATTGTTTATAATGCAGGTATATTATTTAAAGGGAATTGAAATTATATGAAAACACTTAAGAGTAGAATTATGTTTTCATCTTTCCTATTACTTTTTATACCATAACAATAATGAAAAAATATTTAATTGCTTAAGATGAAAACTATACTTAGTTTTATAAATTAGCATGTACACAAATGTATCCTCATGATAACATATGATTTTTCAAAAAATAAACAAACTATGGCGTAATATGTACATTGGTCTAGCACTATTAAATAATTGTTTTTATAAGGCAAAACCACAAAAAAGAATACTACATATTTGTAGTGAATGGATAATGATGGTGATAATAACTAGGATCCAAATCAACAAAATACATCCAGTTCCATGTAACAAAAAGCAGCAACTTTATACATTTAAAAATATAAAATGGAAAATAAAGTTTCGGAAATTATTTTACAGCATTTTCTAAATTGGATAATTCTATCAGTCTTCCCTCACTGTCCTTCTCCTACAATACACACATTACCAGCTGTTCTTTTTAATTTTGTTTGTTTGTTTATTTCAATTCTGTTGAACACAGTTTTATTGCTGGGTATACAAAAGTCAACAAGAGGCATTAGCTGCTCTGAAGAGTTTCACAATTAGTAAGGAATATTACTTTTTTGCTCATTTATACTTGCTCCAAAATGTACCAAAAATAATTTAAGGCAGCTTTCAAAAATACATTATAATAGCACAACATGAATGAAAAACAGGTAATAATGATGAACGGGAGGATAAACCCGGGTACAGAAATAAAATGTAATTAGAAATAAGATTTGTGCATTATACACATTCAATGAAATCTTAAATACTTCTGGTGAGATGTGTAAACTGATAAAATACAATGTAAAATACAATGATTAAGTATAAAATAAAAAATGTGCAAAGTAGAGCTGTGAATGAAAGAGGATGGAATGCATAACTCTGTAGCTAATTTTTTTGAGGTTTTTATAAATGAAAGACTTTCTAGTACAAGAAGTGATAGCTGACCTCACTTTTGAAAGAACAAGAGGAAGAGCAGATACATGGTGCAGGGGGTGGAATAAATCATTCAAAGTTTTGTCGTCATGAAATAATGTGGTATAGAACAGAGTAGTATATTTGGGAAATAAAATGTTGCATCATAAAGTAGAAGAAAGACAAGTAGGTCGTTGGTGAGTGTGGAACTGACCAGATCTACAGTGTATCACTTTTTGTATTAGAAAAGTATGGATAAAGAGAAACCTCAATGACCCAGTTTGAGATGGTGGTTTAGTTGAAGAGAAGGTGTGAATTGCTGTTATTTACAAGTTTTTACTGGAAAAAAAGAAAATGTATAAAAAGTAAAAAGAATAATACAGTGACCCTCCAGATTATTGAATTCAATTACCCTCTAGATTATTGAAGACAATGTTATTTCATGTATATTTTTACCAATCATTCTTTGTCCCACACTTACACTACCACTGGAATATTTTGAATCAAATTCCAGACATTATAATTTCATCAGGAAACAATTCAGTGTGTATTTCTATAAGATAAGGACTTATCAGAAACATAACTGGAACACACAGGAAACATTGACAGTAATCCCTTAAGATTCTCCAATATCTAGTCGATATTAAAATGCTCCCAATTATTCTTCTAAAAATTCTTAAGGGACCTTTTTTGCCCTGGTTTTATCTGCATATTTCACATAGAAGTGCAGTTTTTGGGTAAGCTAATCAAATGCTATTAACACCAATGGATGTTTCAAGTAAGAGTGGCTTCTAATGAAACTCTAAGATTGTTTAAATTCTAGGACACAGGATTCAGTTATCAACAATTAGCATGAGAATAATTACTACAGAGTCAAGTATCATCTACAGTTTTATAAATGAAGAAAAGGTGGCAGAATATAGCATAATTTGATTTTCAAAGATGCATTAGTGAAAGTTCATTTCATAAATGAGTTCTCTATTGTATGGAGAGATGAAAACTATTCGAATATCCCCTATATCTCTTTAAGAAGATAGTTTGGGTAGCTATAGGAAATTGATGAAGTAGTTACTAATATCAGTAAATGCTAGGATGGCAAAGGAAAACATGAACCAGACAAAAATACATTTCCAGGACCAAATTTTTAAGTATTCTGTCATTTGCTCAACCACAAATAGGCGAACACAGAGCCACAGTTCAATGTGCTTTTGTTGCTAACATAAATAAAGTTTGGGGCACTGCTCTGCAAACCAACCAGACTGGGCCGTGAATTACAAATTACACATATATAAAAGGAGTGTTAGAGACAAATTGGAAAGTTATAGTTGGGTATGAACAAATGTTGGAAACAAATTACAGATGGGTAAGAAGACTTCAGATAGAAAGAACAGACGAGTTCGTTATAGGTAATGCACAGTACTATATGATAAAATTGAATTCAGCATAAATATTTCAGGAAACTTACTATTTGTAATATTTATGCCAGAATTCATAGGCATTCTTATTTGAGCTTCAGTATGTCTGCAAGTGGGTCCCTAACTTACAGGTGAAAGTGTTTAGTAAGCAACAATAAATGAAAAAATAGAACCAACTGCACATGGCATAAAATGAGAGTAAACATATGGTTTATTTGCAAAGGAAAATTTTATTCAACTAAAATTGTTGCACCTACTAATTCACCAATAATTTTTTCCTGAACTAATGGTAAAAATTATTTTTAAAGTGTTCATTTCAAAGAGGGATTTTTCAGCTTAAACAGGTTTATTGAGCAAGAAATTTACTTAAACATGACGAATACTTTTTTGAATCACTCTTCAAAATATACACAGACACACAGTTCTTTATGAAAGATAGAATAAAAGGAAATTTTAGTTCATCAGTAACTCAAAGTGTGCACGTCCTTTGTGGCTATAAATTCCTTCATTTTACTCTGCAATGGTTAACAACGCTAAACTCAAGGTAAACAATTGTTCCCAACTTCAGAAGCCTGCAGAGGTCAGTATAACGACAGCAACAAGACATCAAATAGGTGAGTTGATCAATACTGAAAGTGGACCATTCGATCACATGCTTTCTGTTTACACATACCAGCATCTTGAACATTAAAATTAAAATTGTAATAATTAGGATAGACTGTCATATGAGTGATTTGTCTTTAAAAAATAGCAGCATTTGGAAACTCGTTCTGCTTAAAAAGGTGGGGAAATAGAATAAAAAATGAAATTTAAAATTAAAGTAACAATCACTTCATAAAAGATAAATGTCCTTTGTGTATGCTGAAGACTTTCAAAAATGTTCTGTTCCTTTGAATTTGGGATTATATTCTACATACTTGCTTGATTCACCAGCTTCTGGCACCTGTCAAGAAAGCTCACTATAAACCTGGGCAAATTATGATTTTTAAGATTGATATATACGTGAAGTTTTCTTATTTTTAGTAATATTCCTTACAATTCAATGTAAATAGTACTTCCAAATATAATAGTTCTCAGGTATCATTTGTAATTTTCTATACACACATTGAAGATAAGTATTTTAAACATGAACTCGTAAATGTGCGCAAATGTATGTGTGTTTCTTTTCCTACGAAAACATTTTTACAGTTTGTTTTTTGTAAAGATGAAGACTTGACAGATTTTCGAAACTGCACTCTGATATCCAGAAGCTGTCTTCTCCATGATGACCTGTCAGTGACCTTTGTCATGACATTGAAGGACTACCCTCTCCAGGGGTGAGAAGTAATTCAACGTCCATAGTTCCTCTGCTTCAGACATATATAAAACAGAGACTATAAACATATACTGTAGGCTTATTTTGGCTCCAGCTAAGCTGACACCATCAAACTCATTTAGTTTAGAATTTGCAGACATGGTTTCAGTATCAAATCTCTGCTGCAATCCAGAAGGTGAAAGAAAAGCTAGCTAAAACCAACATGGGCTTTTGCTGGCACAGCAGTTATCTATTGTAAAGTAAGTTCCTCCTATTTATATAATACTTAATGCCATAAGTGCCGCATTTGGTGTTTCTAACACCATTATGGATAGGCAACGTTAAAAGCTTTTCAAAAGATCGAAAGATCGATAGATAGAAAGCAAGATAGATTAAATAGGTATATTTTAAAAAAGAATATCTATTTATTTACTCTTTTTAATTTAAGCTTTACTTTTCTCTTTCCCTAAATATTTAGATTTGGTAGGCACATGTACAAAAGAAGCCAATGAGGTACACAAGCAAGCAATGCATTTTAATGTCAACAGATAAAGGTACACTTTATTTTTTTCTACTTTTACATTTGTTGCAATTTTTTTCTAAAATTTTAAAAGCTTCTCTGAGAACAACACCTCAATGTTTTTATAGAACGGCCACATTTCTTATTCCCTGACAGTATAATGGACTTTTAAAAGCCTATAAATTAGGCAAAAATAAATAACCCTATAGTGAATATAAAATAAAATTAATAATGCAAATTAAAGACCAGATATCACATTCTATATCCTACCAAACAGTAACTGGAATTTACATAAACTGCTTACTTACTAACCACAAATAAAACCTAGAAAATTTCAAAATGCATAAAGTACTTGGGATATTATCTTAACACAGTGTAATAAAATCAGAAATTAGTAACAGTAGAATTAGCAGAGTTAGACTCAGAGAGACGCAAGGACTGAAACAGAGATTAAAGAGGAGAAAAGAGGTTACACTGCTGACTTTGACTATGGAGCGAGGGGCCATGGCCTAAGGAATAGGACCAGTGTCATGTAGTGGGAAAAGCATGTGAACGGATCTCGCTAGAACCTGTGAAAAGAGTGCAGTCCCATGGACACAATTTAGACTTCTTGTACAACTATACCTCATACATATGAATGTATATATATATATTATAGATAGAATAAATGATATTTATATTTAATAAAACATACTTATAAAATCATGTTTTGGTATATAAAATCGTTATAAAATAAAATTATGTTGCTTTTAAGGCACTAACAGTGGTAATAGGAAACAAATACAGATAACAAAGAAAAGGAAAAACTCCTAAGAAGAATTAAAGTAAGATAATGTGTGGCTGAGATTAAAATTAGTGGATCACTAAATATAATTCACTACTAGAAACAAAATGTAAGCCACAAATTGGAAATATATTTTAACGTATTTGATCAATGACTGATGTAATTATATAAATTGTACACATTAATTACAATAAATTAAAACATATTTAAATAAATCAAATCACTAAACAGATGATTAAAATAAATGCAAATGTCTAATAAACTATTATAAACTTAGTCAGCCTCACTTTTAATCAGTGAAAACTAAATTGATCATAGAGCATTCACTCCCCCTCAAAACAATGTTGATTCAATGCTTAATTTCTGACTACTAACGAAAAGCCTGTTAAGTTACTTTTTTAAGTAACAGCTATATGAGACATGATTCACTTACCATAAAATCCCTACATATCATAAAGTACACTTGTTTTTTTCATTTAGAATTTTTAAAATTATTTTTTTTTGTATTAATCATGTTTATTATTTCCTATATTTTATGATGTTTTGACATCTGGTGTCTCACTGTCCCGGGAGAGACTGCCCCTCCCAGGGTTAGCTATATTTTAAAATTAAATTTATTGGGATGACATTGATTAATAAAATTATATAGAAATCAAGTGTACAATTTTATTAGGTTGGTGCAATAGTAAATGCGTTTTAAAAGGTTAGAAATACTTGCAAAAACCTCAATTACTTTTGCACCAACCTAATATAATACATCTGTATATTGCATTGTGTGTCACTACCCAAAGTCAAATCTCCTTCTGTCACCATAAACAGAGGGTGCCAAAAAACGTATACACATTTTAAGAAAGGAAAACTATTAAAATTGTAATACTCAATATATACCGATAACGAGAGATGAATACAAGTCACGTTTGCCTTCTGCAATTACAAGAGGTGCTCAAAGTGGTTACCATCAGTGTCCAGACACTTCTGATTACAGCGAACTACTGCTTGAGCAACGTTGATCAAAGTGTCCACTTCTATACATGTTTTTGGCACCCTGATATTTGACCCCCTTTACTCTTCCTTACCTCTCCACCACCCCATTTCCCTCTACTAACCACTCAACTGTTATCTGTGTCTACGGGTTTTTGTTTGTTTGTTTTGTTCGTCTGTTGCTTTCAGTTTTATATCCCACATGTGAGTGAAATCATATGGTTCTCAACTTTTTCTGTATGACTTATTTTGCTTAGTGTTATACTCTCAAGATCCATCCATGTTGTCACAAATGGCACTATTTCAACTTTTTTATGGCTGAGTAGTATTCCATTGTGTATATGTAGCACATCTTCTGTATGTAATCATCTAACAAAGGACACTTGGGTTTCCATGTCTTGGCCACCGTAAATAATGCTTCAATGAACGTAGAGGTACATATATATTTATGGATAAATGTCTTCAAATTTTGGGGTAGATAACCCAAAGAGAAATTGCTGGGTCATAAGGAAATTCTATTCTTAATTTTTTGAGGAATCTCCATACTGTTTTCCATAGTGGCTGCACCAATTTATATTACCACCAGCAGTGTATGAGGGTTCCTTTTTTCCACAATCATTCCAACACTTGTTATTATTTATCTTATTGATAATAGCCATTCTAATAGGTGTGAGGTGGTATCTCATTGTGGTTTTGGTTTGCATTTTCCTAATAGCTAGTGAGGTTGAGCATCTTTTCATATATCTGTTGCTCATTTGTTTGTCTTTTTGGGAGAAGTGTCTGTTCAGGTCCTCTGCCCATTTTTTAATTGGATTGTTTTTTATTATTGAGTGGTATGAGTTCTTTACATATTTTGGAGATTAGCACCTTATTGGAGATATTGTTTTCAAATATCTTCTCCCATTCAGTTGGTTAACTCTTTGTTTTGTTGATGGTTTCTTTTGCTGTGCAGAAGCTTTTTAGTTTGATATACTCCCAATCATTTATTTTTGTTTTCACTTCCCTTGCCTTTGAGGTCAAATTTGTAAAATCCTTTCTAAGAATAAGGCCCATAAGTTTAGTATCTATGTTTTCTTCCATGCATTTTATTGTTTCCAGTCTTATATTTAGGCCTTTGATCCATTTTGAGCTAATTTTTGTGTATGGTAACAGATAGCAGTCTAGTTTCATTCTTTTGCATGTGGCCTTCCAATTTTCCCAGCACCATTTATTGAAGAGGCTTTATTTTCTCCATTGTGTGTTTTTCACTCCTTTGTCTAAAATTATCTGCCTATATGTATGTGGGTTTATATCTGTGCTCTCAATTCTGTTCCATTGGTCTCTGAGTCTTTATTTGCCAATATCATGCTATTTTGATTATTGTCTCTTTGTAGTATAATTTGAAGCCAGGAAGTGTGATACCTCTGGCCTTGTCCTTTTTTTTTCAGGATTGCTTTGGCTATTCAGGATTTTCTGTGGTTCCATACAAAACTGATGATTTTTTGTTCTCGTTTAAAAAAATGCCATTGGGATTTTAATGGGGATTGCATTAAATCTGTATATTGCTTTTGGATAATTTTAACTATGTTGATTCTTTCAATCCATGAACACAGAATATCTTTCCATTTCTCTGTGTAGTCTTCAATTACTTTTAATAGTGTCTGTAGTTTTCACCGTAAAGGTCCTTCACATCCTTTGTTAAGTTTATTCCTAGGTTTTCAATCCTTTTGTTGCAATTGCAAAAGAAGTTATTTTTTTCATTTCACTTTCTGAAATGTCATTGTTAGTATATAGGAATACAATGGATTGTTGTACATTGATTTTTTTTATCCTGCAAACTTTCTGTATTTGTTTATTGCTCTAGTAGTTTTTTTGTTTGTGTGCGTGGGTGTGTGGTTTTTGGTTTGTTTATTTGTTTCGTTTTGTTTTGGTGGAGTCTGTAGGGTTTTCTATATAAAGAATCATGTTGTCAGCAACAAGTGACAGTTTGACTTCCTCATTCCAAATTTAGATGCCTTTTATTTCTTTCTCTTGCCTAATTGCTCTGACTAGGACTTCTAACACTCTGTTGAATAACAGTGATGAGAGGGGGCATCCCTGTCTTGTTCCTGATCTAAGGAAAAGCTTTCAGTTTTTCACCATTAAATATGATATTAGCAGAGGGTTTTTGTATATGGCCTTTATTGTGTTGAGGTACATTCCTTGTATTCCCATTTTATTAAGTGTTTTAATCATAAATGGATGTTATCTTTGCCAAATGCTTTTCCTGCATCTATTGATATGATCATGTGATTTTTTCATCCTTTATTTTGTTAATGTGGTATATCATATTTTTTGATTTGCATATGTTGAACCATCCTTGTACCCCTGCAATGAAACCCACTTGATTGTGATGTATAATCTTTTTAATGTATTGTTGTGTTCAATTTTCTAGTATTTTGTTTTGGAGCTCTACATCTGTATTCATCAGAGATATTGTTCTGTAGTTTTCCTTTATTGTGTTATCATTGCCAGGTTTTGGTATTGGGGAAATGTTGACCTCATAAAATGAGTTACAAAGTATAGCCAGTTTTTTAGTTTTTTGGAAGAGTTTGAGAAGGATAGGTATTAAATCCTCTTTGAATGTTGGTAGCATTCACTAGGAAGCCATCTAGTCCTAGACTTATACTTTTGTGGAGATTTTTGATGATTGTTTCAATTTCCTTACTGTTGATTGGTCCAGTTCTTTCTAAGAAGGTTATATATTTCTATGAACTTGTCCATTTCTTCCAGGTTATTGATTTTGGTGGCATATAAGCTTTCATAATATTTTTGTATGATCCTTTGTAGTTCTGTGATAGCGTTGTACTGCTCTTTCATTTTTGATTTTGTGTATTTGAATAATTTTTCTCCTTGGTGAGTCTAGCCAAGGTTCTGTCAATTTTATTAATCTTTTCAAAGAACCAGATTCTTGTTGCATTAATTTTTTCTATTATCTTTTTGCTCTATATTTCATTTAATTCTACTTTAATATTTATCATTTTCTTCCTTCTGCTGACTTTGGGCTTCATTTGTTCTTATTTTTTCTAGTTCTTTAAGATGCAATATAAGGTTGTTTATTTGGAGTTTTTCTTGTTCCTTGACATACGCCTGTAATGATATAAACTTCCTTTTTATTACCGCTATTGCTGTATCCCAAAAGTTTTGATATGTCGTATTTTCATTCTCATTTGTCTCTATGTATCTTTTGTTCTCTTCTTTCTTTCTTTCTTTCTTTCTTTCTTTCTTTCTTTCTTTCTTTCTTTCTTTCTTTCTTTCTTTCTTTCTTTCTTTCTTTCTTTCCTTCCTTCCTTCCTTCCTTCCTTCCTTCCTTCCTTCCTTCCTTCTTTCTCTTTCTCTCTCTCTCTCTCTCTCTCTCTCTCTCTCTCTCTCTCTCTCTCTCTCTCTCTCTCTCTCTTTCTGCCCAGTCATTCCTTAGTAGCATGTTGTTTAATCTCCATATATTTGTGGTCTTTCCTACTTTCTTTCTGCAGGTGATTTCCAATTTCAAAGTGTTGTTGTTGGAGAACATGCCTGGTATGTCTTCAACCTTCTTAAAATTGTTGAGGCTAGTTTTGTGTTCCAATATATGGTCTATCTTTGAGAATGTTCCATGTGCACTGGAGAAGAATGTATAATCTGGTGTTCTGGGATGAAAGGCTCTGTAAATATCTATTATGTCCATTGGTCTAATATGTCATTTAAGGCCTATTTTTCCTTATTGATTTTCTGTTTGGATGACTTAGCTATAACTGACAATGAGGTATTTAGTTTTTCTACTATAATTGTGCTTTTGTCAGTTTCTTCCTTTAGTTTTGTTAATAGTTGCTTTATGTATTTTGGTGCTTTCTGATCGTGTATGTCTTCTTGATGTATTATTCCCTTTATCATTATGAAATGTCCATCTTTGTCAGTTGTTACCGTTTCTATCTTGAGATATATTTTGTCAGATATAAATACAGCTACACCCAGTGCTTGTGTTTCTGTCTGTTATATTAGTTTGTTGGTAGTCTATGATTTTTCCCTCTGTTTCTTCTTTTTTTATGTTGTGTGTCTCAGTTCTGTATTTTTTTGTGTGTGGTTAACATTAAGTTTATGCAAAAGAAAGTTTTATATATATTATATGTATATATAAAAGTTTTATATATTTTATATAAAATGTTTTATATATTTTATATATATAATATATAATATATATATAATAATATATATATAACATATATATATATTTCCTTTTCCTTCTGAATACATCATATCTCCAGTCCCCTTCACAAATTCAGACTTTTACACCCTCCTTTTTATGCTTCTTTTTGTGTCACAAATTATCCCTGTTCGTGTTGTAAGTTTACTTCTGAATTACAGTAGCTATTGCTTTCTTCTTCTTCTTTTTGTTTTTTTTAAAGATTTTATTGGGGAAGGGGAACAGGACGTTATTGGGGAACAGTGTGCATTTCCAAAATTTTTTCCAAGTCAAGTTGTTCTCCTTTCAGTCTTAGTTGTGAGGGCACAGCTCAGCTCCAGGTCCAGTTGCCATTGTTAGTTGCAGGGGGCACAGCCCACCATTCCTTGCAGGAGTCAAACCGGCAACCTTGTGGTTGAGAGGACACACTTCAACCAACTGAGCCATCTGGGAGCTCAGTGGCAGCTCAGCTCAAGGTGCCGTGTTCAATCTTAGTTGCAGAGGGCAGAGCCCACCATCCCTTGTGGGAGTCGAGGAATCGAACCAGCAACCTTGTGGTTGAGAGCCCGCACTCCAACCAACTGAGCCATCTGAGAGTTCAGCAGCAGCTCAGATCAAGGTGCTGTGTTCAATATTTAGTCACAGGGGGCGGAGCTTACCATCCCTTGTGGGAGTCGAACTGGCAGCCTTTGGAGTTAGGAGCACGGAGCTCCAACCACCTGAGCCACCGGGCCAGCCCTGTTTTCTTCTTTTTTAAAAATGTTTTTGCCTCCTTTAACCTTTATCTCATATTTCAGTGTATAATACCCTATTCTGAATAAGGGTTGCAATTTCCTATTTCTGTCCGTTAGTCAAGTTACTCATAGTTTTGTATAATTTTGTCTTTTTGTTTCAGGTAAATGAACCCACTTCAGTATTTTCTGTAATGTAGGTCTTATGCTGGAAAATTCCCTCAGCTTCTGTATGTCTGGGAAGTTCTTTATTTCTCCTTCATCTCTAAAGGATAACTTTGCTAGATACTTATTCTTGGCGTTCAATTTCTGTCTTTCATTAGTTAGAATATTTGACTCCATCCCTGCTACCTTGTAGAGTTTCTGCTGAAAAAATACAATGATAATATAATGGGCTTTCCTTTATAGATTACCATCTTCTTTTGCCTGGCTTCCTTGATAATTCTCTCTTTGTCATTAATTTTTGACAGTTTTAATATCAGGTGCCTTGTAGAAAGCCTTTTGGGGTTGAGATAATTACGTGTTACTTCTTAGATTCAACAATCCAATTCTTTCCATATTTTGGGGAAGTTCTTGTTGACTATTTGTTTGAATAGGTCCTGTTTCCTTCTCCCTCTCTTCTCCTTCTGTCATACCCATTATTCTTATATTGCTCTTTCTGATAGAGTCAAATAGTTCTCATACAGTTCTTTCCTTCCTTCTTTCTTTCCTTCCTTCCTTCCTTCCTTCCTTCCTTCCTTCCTTCCTTCCTTCCTTCCTTCCTTCCTTTCTTTTAATACTCTTAAGTGTTTCTCTTCTTCCATCTGCATCATTTCTAGATTTCTATCTTCAAATCCCTAATTCTTTTCTCCATCTTGTCAGCTTTATGTGAGCTCTTGTCAGCTCTATGTCAGCTCATCCTTCATCTATTTTATTGGTTTCTTTAGTTCCAGAATTTCTATTTGGTTCTTTTTTAAAGTTTCAATCTCTTTGGTGAGTACTCCTTTTGTTTGTTGGTATTATTTCTGAGTTCATTAAGCTATCTACCTGAGTTTTCTTGTATCTTGTTGAGTTTTATCAGAACTGCAATCTTGAATTCTCTGTCATTTAAATTGCACATTTCTATGTCTTTAAGCTTATTTTCTGGAGAGTTTTCATTTTCTTTCTGAATTGCCTTGTACGTTGGTTATTCATTGTCTTTGGTGGATTATTTCTCTGCTTGGGCATTTACGGGAGTGAACTCTGTTTTTTGTTTTGTTTTGTTTTTAGAGTGATACCTCTTTAGCAGATTGGTAAAAAAGAGGCCTTTTTTTTGTTTTTCAGTAGGTGATGCTGAAGCGCATGTTTTTTATTATTATTATTATTATTATTTATTTTTTCTTGCACTGCTCTGGCTTCTTTGTTCTCTGCTAGACAGTGGAAAATGTCCTGAATTCCCTGGCAAGGTGGGCATCTCTCTAATCAGGTTGCCTCCAGTCTCAGGGCACCACCCCAGTTGGGGAGTGTGGTGGGCAATGGGGTTCCAATCCTATGAATTTCCAGAATTGCCCTTGCAACCAGAGGCAGTGCTGGACTTTCTGACATGACCTAGGTGCCCCTGCTGGGACCAGCTGCTAAGGGTGAGGGCAAGGTGGACTGGGAGAGGTCACTGGTGTGTTTGGGCTTTGTTCTCCTCCCAGTAATGGCAAATGCCAGAACTCAGTTCCCTAGCCTCTGTATCTCCACCCCATCACTGGGATTAGCCACAGCGTGCATCTGTCACTCAGAAACTGCCTCTCCAGTTCTCAGGGCTACAGATAGTGTTCTCTGTAACCTGACACTCACTACTACAGCTTCTTCTGGAGCCATCTGCGAGCTCTGGGAAGGTGAGATGAGGTGAGCTCTGGGAGAGTGGGGGGAGGGAGTCATGCTCCGCAGCTTTGTTTTCTGCCTGCAATCATGGCTGCTAGACCACAGCTGTCGCACCTCTATATTCCATCTCTGCCCTGTTCACTGGGTCCATCCAAAGTATATGCTGATCACTCAGTCAGGAATACTTAGGACTCCGGAGAGTGCACTCTGCAATCTAATTGCTCTCCTCTCCCAAGACCCACAGTGAGCTCTGGGCTGCATCCATGGCATGCATCTCAGTGTTTCTTCCTCATTCACTCAAATCGCCAACCTTCAAATGTTTCAATGTGTGGATCTCTCAGACATATTTGTGTGTTGAGTAGGGAATCCTTTGTTGAATTATAGTTGTTCAACTTGTTGTAACTTCAAGGGGAGAGATCAGGGGACCTTTCATGCCGCCATGATTCTACAATTCAGTTTTTAGCATATTCACAGTATTATGCAACCATAATCACTACCTATTTTTTTAAATATAATTTTTCTCCTCCTAAGAAATAACCATGATATCACTGGTTTGATGTAGTTTATCTGAGTTTTTAAAATTCTAAAAAAAAATTTCAATTATAGTGACATTCAATATTGTGTCAATTTCAGGTGTACAACACAGAACCACTATCTAATTTTAGGACATTTTCATTACCTCAAAGAGAAAACGTGCACCCATTAATATCATTCCCCATTTTCTTGTAACGACTAATCTACTTTGTGTGTCTTCAGATTTGTCTATACTGGATATTTCATATAAATGAAATCATACATTTGTGGTCTTTGTGATGGCTTTTTTATTTAGCATAATGTTTACAAAGTTCATCCATGTTGCAGCAATAACCAGAGCTTTATTTCTATGTATTGCCAAATAATATTCCATTTTAAGGATTTCCACATATTCTTTATCTGTTAATCAGTTGATGGACATTTGTTCTGTTTCCATTTTTTGGACTATTTTTAATAATGTCATTAAGAACATTTTATGGACAAATTTTGTGTGGACATTTGTTTTAAATTCTCTTGGGTATATATCTAGGAATGGAATTGCTGAGTTATACAATAATTATATGTTTAATATTTTGAGGAACTGCTGAAATGTTTTCTGAAGAATTTGCTACTTTGACCATCCCATAAGCACTGTAGGAAGTGCCAATTTCTTCACATCCTTGCCAAAAGTTATTAATGTCTCTCTTTTGCATTTTAGTTATCTTAATGGGTATAAAGTGATATTTCATTATGATTTGATTTTCATTTTCCTAATGGTTAATGATACTGAGTATTGTTAGGTCAGCTACGGGCATGGTCAAAGCGACCAGGAGCCAAAAATACCCCTCTGTCAAGTCAGACCCGTCCCCAGGAGCCAAGTCATGCCCTTCTGCCAAGTCAGACCCCTCCCGGCATGACAGAGACTGAGGCCCCTTGTGTTTCCCAGAAAAGGCAGCAGACCGCTGGTGCAATAAGCAACTCCGGATGCAACCACTCGCGCCCGATCTGCACTAGGGGGGCCTGCTCATCTGCCACCTCACTCAGCCAACCCCCATCCCAAAAACCGCATATATGGCTCCCTCCCTCTACCCTGGGCGCGACTTCGCCGACCCCCTGTCTGCGGGACCGGTGAACCTCGCCTGGGAGCGCAGAATAAAGCACTCACTTTCCTCAACCCACCTGACGATCCTCATTATCTCGCCGCAAGCCTTAAAAGTATGTTTTCATGTATTTATTGGCCAGTCTTTAGAGAAATGTCTATTTAAATCCTGTGCCAAGTTTTCAATTGGGTTATTTGCCTTATTGTTGACTTGTAAGAATTCTTTATGTGTTCTGGGTACAAGTTCCATATTAGATATGCAATCTGTTAATATGTTTTCCAATTCTGTGGTTTGATTTTTTATTTCCTTGATAATGTCTTATCAAGGAACACAAAAGGTTTAATTTTAATGAAATCTAATTTATCTTTTGTTTTTTGTCATTTGCGCTTTTGGTATCACATCTAAGAGTATATTGCAAACCCAACGTCATAAAAGTTTACTCCTAAGTTTTCTTCTAAGAATTTTAGAGTTTTATTTCTTATATTTAGGTCTATGGTATATTTTGAGTTAATTTTTGTATGTTGTGTGATTTGGCAGTATCATGTTATTTTTTTGTTTGTGGATATCCAGTTACTCTGTGCCAATTGTTTAAAACACTATTCTTTCCTCATTGAATTTGCTTGGCACGTTTGTTTGTTTGTAGTTGTTTTTTAGTGACTTGACTAAATTTTTAAAGTCTGTATTTTTTGTTTTGTGCAGGCACTAAAATGTTTGCTTGGTGAACTTAATGGTCAGTTAATGACAGGACAGAGATTACCTTACACGTCTGGAATTAATAAATCTCCCATCCTTTGCCAAGTGGTTCTCTGTGTGTTTGAAGATATGCTTCAATGCTCTAACAGGCAGTCTACAACTCTGCCTTAGTCTTCTTTTCCTGCTTGTGGAGAGTCTCAAGGTCAGCTACAGGTGAGTGCTTTGCTTTTACTTGAGATGTGCACAGCTCTGCACATTTTATTGGCATTCTAGATTCTCAGGAATATATTAAGGCTTTATAGAGCCATTTATGAAAATATGATTCCCCAAATTTCCTTTTAAGATTTTTTTTTGTTGTTGTTAGCCTCTTATTAGCACTAACTAGTATTTCACATTAGGCAGCTTTGATATTAAGTAATTGCCACTGGTCATTTTCAACAAATACTCTAGGAATATGGCTGTTCATACAGAGCAAACTCTGAGTCACATTAAATAAAGGCAAACCCAGAGAATGAAGCTTTTCAAGGAGCATCCAAACTGTGATATTTCTCTGGGAATAAGGTTTTTAGGTATCTCTAAACCCATCTCTCCCTTCCAGTGGTTACTAGGTGGCTAATTTTTACAGACACCATAGTTGTGATGCTCTTGGTTTTTAAGAGTGCTATGCACCTGGGAGAGGGGAATGGAAATAGGAAAATTAAAATGACACAAAGCTCACTGTTCCTACCAAGATTCAGCCATTTTTCTTGATAAATGCTCCTTAGATTTTGCAAACTTTGGTCAAATTTCCAAGATTCTGAAAAAAATTTATTTTGATAATTTCTTCAAGTGTTCTCATTGCTTCTATGGAGGAACAGATTTTCAGACATCCTTTTTCCACCATTCCCAATGTGTTTCTCTTAATTTACTTTTAATATACATTATTCTGTTTTAAATTTAAATTTATTTAAACTATATTTAAAATGTAATATTTGGAATAGGCTATAAATTGCATAATTTACAATTGCTTAAGCTTAGGAAAATTATGAAAAGTTGCAGATAAAAACAAAAATTTCAAAGGTGGTACATTGTTTTTTACAATTTTGGGTGGGCAAATCATTAAAACATATTTGACGACTATCTTAATACAAAATGAGTTTGAAGGACTCATTTAAAAAGGAATCAGAAGAACTTCAGTAGTCATTATCTAGATTGGAACAGCAAAACACAAAGTTCTTTTAACTTCTCTGGTTAAGACTATGGTAGTGTCTTGAAGGATACATACATAAGACAAGACAGGAAAAAATGTGAAGAAAGCAAAGAAGAGAGTGAGGAGGGAAGCATCATGGTTGGAGATTAAAACCTGTGGAAAGAAGCAAGCAGGAAATTCCTCATGGCAGATGGTCAAATATCTTTTAAAAAAAAAGGGATTTCTAAAAATCAAATTTAAATTGGTTGTATATGAATACCCAAGCTCTTAATTAGGTCATTACCAAAAACACCAGTTATGCAAAACAAACAAAACAAAAATAAAAACGGAAAAGTGAGAGCCAGTACATACAACTCAAGTATTTCCCAGACGGTATTTCCAATGCTGTATCCCTCGTGGGGCCTTTCTTTCAGTCTTACCATGCAACCAAATCATCAAATCAGATGGACAGCTTATACCTTCTCTTGGAAAGATGTAATGTTGCTATCGTGTATTTTGGAAGCCTAACACTAGAACCTTCTGATTCATCGAGAATTTCAAAAAAATGCCATCTTGAAACCTAAGAAAAATGATGATGAATTTGAGGAACTTCAGTATTAATTTAGCATTGAGTTCCATGAGGTAGATGCTACTTATTCAAAAGAGTTTGGCACAGAGTAGAAACTTCTCAACAAAACAACACACACATATGAAAGAAATGCTTTGATAGACTAGCTGAGACACATTCTGTTCCATTTCCATCTATGACTGCATGTCCAAGGTCATAAAAACAAAGACTTCACAATTTAGCTAATGTTGCAAGATTGAAATTCGTTGCCTTGGTGCTCCCCATTGAATCCCAGCTGGTGGGCTGAGTCCAGGAAGCACTGTGCTTTGCATTCCCAAGTTTTAACATGTCCTGCACTGTGGTCTCAGAGTACCAGCAGAGCCCCAGAGAATCAGAAGACACTTTGGGAATAGTAACTGAGAACCCTTAATGATTCCTCTTCAAAGTTCTTGGTCATGGAAAGTTCATTTTCCAGTCTTTACTATCCAAAAGAATAATGGGTAAAGTACCTATACCTGTATTTGATGGAACAATATTTTTCTCCCTTCTCTTTAGGTATAAAACAACTAAGTTTTAGCGCAGGTACTTTTCTATAGCTATGGCATTTCTTAAATTTTTTCTTTTCATAATGTGTCATATAAGTTTGACTTCTCAGTGAGCGATTTATAGTACAGAAGTACTTCACTATATCTGAGAGTGAAATGGAATTGACTAGCCACATACTACTAGCTTTAAACTTGGAATTTTTGTTGAAAATAAAAGATTATAAAATATCTTGCTTCAGAGCCTATGGTAAATAAGTTCAGCTATAATTATTTTATGCATTGTCTCACTTGAGGCTCTGAAATATACACTATATTCCTCCATGCAAAGTACACTAGGACACAAACTCACTGACTCACTTGCTCATGTAACTTAATATTTTACTCATCTTGTTGCTTTACTCTAAATGCCATTCCACTAAATTTTAAATTTCACCCCTTAAATGTGGTCTCTAGTGCTTATTCTTCCAGTATCTCTTTCCTCATTCTTCTTGTATTATTTCTCAAACTGTTGCTTGTACTTCTGAATTAATTTCCTTCAACATAGTATTTGTTATTAAGTCCGTTGGAGGCAATGGATTCCCTCACTGATGCAAAGCCCCTTGAAAGCAGGATTGTTTCTCATTTATTTAAATTTCTCAGAAATCACCTCCTCAATGCTTGGTGATTTTTCATAGAAAAAAGAACCCCAAATCTAGACCTCCATGGAAAACTAGTGGAGAAAAATATCCAATTACTCTGTCATTTTGTATTGTGTACTAGGATTTTATGGCAGAAACTCCTAAGAAAATAATGGACAGATGAACACTGGACTGAGGCTTATGTAGTACTGGACTTACATTTCAGGCAGAGGTTCTAACTATGTGTAAACTTACTGCAGTCTCTGAGTAGCAAAGACTAACAATGTGCACAAAGGTTTTGACTAGCTGGACTAAATTGAAAGGTTACTTTAATTGAACAAATTGGTATACTGTTTTGAGTGTCTAGAAAACCAATAACAAAAGGAATTAACTGAACGTTTCAACTTTTCACTGTTTATTTAGACATAGCCAAAAGGAAATCTCTCCAAAAATATCTCAAAGAAATTTTTCTTCAACTGCGTAAGATCATGAGAAAATAAAACCCCTCTGTTCTCAAATGACACTGTAAAATTATAGGAGTGTAGTGTGGGGAAATCAGTTTGGCCATAGACTATCAAAACAACAGAAATATGAGCCAGGTATCGATTTATTATACTTGCTGAAACAAACTGACTGTGATTGAAACTGTCAGCTAGGTTCTTTGACACTGAAAATAAAATACCAAACATACTAATGTGGCAAACTTTAGAAACAAAAAGCATGATCCTCCCTTTTATAATAGTATCTTACTATGAATTGAACTGATTAATAAATGAAGTTCAGATTGTCTCTTTTTGCATGAATTCAATCCTGAATCAAAAGTGTTTTCAAAGTTTTCACACACCTATTCTACTGGCACACACATTTTATTCTTTGTGGAAACCATTTTGCAGTCATTCTTAATTAATTCTATCAAACTCCATAACACTGGATTTCTTTTTCTGTTCTCATGGAAGAGAGTGATTCATTTGACATGATCTGGATCTTGGATGAGGTGAGACATCCCTGTTTAGTTTGTTAGCACTAAAAAGTCTCATTTGTATGGCTAGGTTAGTATTAAAATAAAAATTTAAAAAAACATATAGTAAATAAACTGGAAGAGGTTCAGGTGCAATATTTTTTTTTTTTTCCCTAGGCTTTAAGAGTTTATGCAAGACAGAATGCTGTGCCAGGATAGGGGTGTGCTACACAATGACTGGCATCAGAAAGGGCCCATCCACTCGATGCTGCGTCTGCCTAAGTTGTGTGGAGGTGCTTTCAGCTGGAGTGTTCCACCCAGGACGGTCCCTGTGGTCTTCCAGGTCCTAAGTTGTCCTATGGATAGAAATCCATTTCCTGTTTCCTGTACGTTCCATCTTTCTACCCATATATCAGGGATTGGTTTGAAAGAATGAAGCAGAGACCTTACATATGCCTAAAGACCAGAAATTCTGTCAAGGGGTAAAAGAAATGGAAAAGGAAAAAAGACACTAAATCCCCAAATCCCTGCACGTGCAAAAGCTTTCTTATTTTTTCCCCACTTCTAAAGAAGATGAGTCAAATAAGAGCTCATTCAAAACCACATGAGTAAAAATGAAGTTGTGTGTTTTTCACATCCTTGAGAACAGGCTAAAGGATGAAAATGAGGGCGAGTTCCCTATAGTCAAACATGCCCAGAAGTAGCAAACTCTGACTTAGCCATGAGCCAAATAAGCTGCTCCTGAATAACCGGGTCTTGGTTTAAATCCGTAGAGATGTCCTTTTCATGTATGTGAGGTGGACTTTTGATTTCATCTCTGAGACAAAGTTTGAAGTTATTTTGCGACTCTGGCATAGAAAACGAAAGAAACCCTTGTAATGGACGGCTCACATAGGCTTATTATGAGTGTGTGTTTAACTCCTCCGTGTGAATTATATTTTGAATCATTACCACTTGAGAGTCACAAGGTTTCATCTACTTAAGCTCAAGATATCCATGTGGAAAAGCATTCTAAAGTGAACTCACCAAGCAAATATCGCTTTAATACTTGAGTACTTAAATAGAAATATATACCAGAAAATAGCACTTTCTGGTCTTCTTTCTCTTGATTCTATCACTTTAAATTAACAGACATAGTAACAGACTTACATTGCATGTCAAAAGGGTTTTTTTTTTTATTCATACGAAAGGAAAAGAGCCAAAATTCAGCTCTTATGTCCTTTTGCATAAATAAATATCCATGAAACAGAAGGATATGATCAGCTCTTATTCCAGCATATGGTGGAAAATCAGAGGTAGCAAAAATGGGTGCTCAGTGAACACTGAAAGCAATAATAACACCAGGATTCTGAGGCCTATTCATCCCTTCCCTTTACCCTGGATTTACCACATTGGATTGATGACCTTACATGATTTTTTTATAAGTCTTCCGTTAAGATGGATCATTCTCCACAGATAATTCCATCCAAAGTGCTCACCTTTCCAAATGGATCCCAAGCATTTAAGCTTCCACTGTGCCCTGAAGTGTTCTCAGTCCTACTTTTGTCAGTGATAAATCTTTCTGGATGTGTCCTGAAGGAAACCAGGGAACTTTAGAATTGACTGAAGTTTAAGATTAAACCCTCGTGCTCTGTGGTAAGGTTCTGAAAGGAGAATAGCAATATACTAGGTCAATTTAGGAAGGACAATTAGAAAACAAACAAAACAAAAACAAATCCTCGCCTGCATGTTCATAGTGAACACTTGAGTGCCCAAACCAGACCACATTCTTTTTCAAGCCCAAACAAGTTCCAATAATTAGACTATATCTTAAACTATAGAAAAAAAAAAAAAAGACTTGGTTATGAAAGGATAATGGCTCTGGAAAATCATTATTCTGTAGAATTTTATCTCCAATAGTATTTGTCTATATTTGGCCATGTGAGCATTCAAACTTGACCACTTGCTAAAAAGAGTGAAGATTGTCTAAGTGGGGCAAGAGTAAATGTAGCAGTAATATTATTAACAAGGAGATTTCATTATGCAAAGTATATTTTGCAAAATACACGGTTAACTTCTAAGGCCAGAACTCATAAGTTCCAATCCAACTGTGCATGGCAGTGTCTTTTGCATGAGTGTGTGATGCTCCTAATTTACTAGCGTGACCTCAGCAACGGGAAAAATAGTGCTTATTCTGCCTGACAACAATGTAGTAAAGCCTCACTGTAGAAGCGGTCATCACAGATCTGGAAAGGATAAAATAACAGATCAACACTAATTTTGTCTCTTTAGTGACAGGGATTCTACTCCTGATAAAAAACAAAATAGCTCTCACATTTCAGATGCTAATCCCTTAATAATTCATTGATAAAACAAATATGTATATACATTGACATATATATTAAAAGTATTGTAATAGTGGAATACATTCTTAAAGAGTCTTCCCCCTTCTTTATTCCTTGGTCAGATAAAAGGAGTATCGCTTTCAGTATGTCACTATGAGTTCTAGAAGTGACAGCACTGTTCTTATTCACTATAGTATGACCTTGTGTTTACAGTGCTAGTCTTAACCACTGCCCAATACGAGAATGTCACTCTCTGTTTAGGAAAATACTTTCTATTTAAGTATACAAAAGATCAAACAAAACAAAAACCAACAAAAGATCGATGTAATTATGACTCAAGGTGAAGTTCTACGGCAGAGTCATTTTTTGTAACTTTAAAAGTACAATTATTCTTTTGGTTAAAATTATGCAGCCCTTAAATAACTCTGAGTAAATGAATTATGTGCCATTAAGAGATTACTTGAAAGTTTTCATTAGGTGTAAAATAAAATAGCTTTAAGCTTTACAATGTTCTACTCAGTTGGAGACTCTCATGTCTTTGTGATATTCTGGTGACAATTTCTATTCTAAGTGTCAAAAACAACTCTGCTATCTGGAACACTTCGCATAGTATTCTCTCCTTTTAATATTCTAATTGTGAGGTGTGAAGTGAAATGGTTGCACAGTGTAATGGTGGTAAAGAAGTGGAGTGTCAATGAGACAGGGAAGGTGACAGACTCAGAATAGGTCCCCGAGGTGCTCTCCAAGTGCACCGGATAAAGATTCCCTTGGGAAAATGTTCTCATTAGTTCTCAGACACAGTTCAGTAATTCAATAGCACCAGGTTACCATTAGTCACAAGACCAAAATAAGTTACCTTCCATGCTTTAGTTCATTTATTTGTATGTGTCATTTTCAGATTGAAAATTATGAGCTCTACTCTCATGCAAAACTAGTCAGTAGGTTGTTTACATACTAAAGTATGATACTTGACAAGCAGATTCTGTAGGGTTTTTTTTAATTGCTGATGTATGAAGCAAATTCTAAGAGAAATAGACACTTGAAATGATTCTAATGATACTTTCCTAAACAGCTGTCAATTCTTTTATGTCAGAATTAACACACACACACACACACACACACACACAAACACAGTTTCATAAGAAAATTAGGAAGCAATCAAATATAGTTGTTAAAGAAAAGATCACATTCTCAAAATGCTCTCTCACCCTTGTTTATGCTACTTATAAAGTAAACTTTTGTCACTGCTTACAGGGAGTCTACTTTTAAAATTAGTTACCCTCTAGTGATTGTATTTCCTGTTTCAGTAATTATAAAGTTCTTCTTTCTACAAATCAGAAAATACTGAATGGTGTACTACACATGTAAATATAAGATACTCACATTTCATACTACTTTAAGAGGGGGAAGCTTTTAAAGACCCTGGTTGTTAGTTAATTTTCTGTGTAATTACTGAGTAAAGATTTTTAAATGTATGAATTACAATTGTACATGTTTTATTTTTCACTGGCATACATTATATGTACCTTTTTCTGGCTATGAAAGGTGCTGTACTCCCACTCCACTATTGAGGCAAAATGGGTTGGGGGTTGTCTACCTTATTGCCCACTTGGTCTGAACGAAAGGAGTATTGCTTGTTTAAATTCTCCTGGTTCCATTAGGGAGGCAAAAAGTGAGATCTGTGAACATGAAAATTAGATGCTGCACTGATAGATTGGTGCAGATTTTCGTATTTCACAGCGCCTTTCGCAGTATTTCACGTGAAGATTTTGCGATGATGGTCAGTCTTATATGTTTAAAAGGTAATTAATATATGGCATCGTGGAAAAATACTCAATTTACTTTGTAATATATATTTTAGTGGAAATATACTTTAAATGCATCCATTTAAACATCATAACAAAATGAAAGAGGAAATTAATCTTTTGTCATGCAAACTGTATGTTTTTTATAAAAATGCAATGTGATAAGTAAACTGCAAGAGGAAGTTATCTGTTAGAAATAACGATGAGTTGTAGAAAAGAATAGACTTTTCCAAATGAATTGGTTAAACACACTTCCTAATAGAAACACACTCCTATTAAAACAGTAATGATCAGGATTCCAAACAAACCACCAAATGCTTCTGTATATATCCCACCCATAGAGTTATTGTTGCATTATGAATTGTAAATATTTATAAGTGATTCATATTAAAGAAGTTGTCAGCTGCAGCTATAATTCTTCACCTTCTGTCCTCCCAACTATCTAGGGGGCTGACTCAATCACTTCTTGTCAGGCTACCTTTCTTTTCCAGAATACTCAATTCCCGAAACACAACAAATATAAATGAATGGAAAGTGCTAATGACGCCTGATTGCCAAGAGGTATTAAGTTTTTAAAGATCCTTTGCTCATGAAATTTTAAATGAACAAAATCATGAAATTCATTTCCCAAGGCAATAATCTTTATATTCTTAATAGATGTCCACTGAAAAGAAATATATATTATTGTCTTCTGGTTTGCTTACTTTCCTATGGTAGGAGTTTTATCAGCCTTTAAAGTCTCAAGCATATGCAGTTTATTCCATGTTTACTTATAAGATGTATGCTAATAAGAGCTAGACTAATGAAAACACCTGTATTTTCATTAAAGGGAAATGGCTTGAAATGATCAGATTTGGCAACTAATTGGTATTAGTTAGAACTTTACAGGAATATTTTAAATCTTTGTGATCAGGTTGATGTCATTTTCAAAAATTAAGTGAAAATCTTTGTGTTTAGCAAATAATACAGAACAGTTCCCAGATCTTACAATTTCAGGCCATTTCCCATTTGAAGTGCCTTAAAAATACCACTGTGATGACAAAAGCCCTCATTTCTAATTACTTTGATACAATCTAAACTTGCAATTTCTTTTTTGCATTTCACTATTTTTGACTTGGCTTGGCTATGCCATGGTTCTGCTGACATTGTGTTTTGTGGTATGGTTCACATCTGAGAAAAATATTTTCTAAGCAAGAGAAGTGAATAGTCCCAGAAATCACAGCTTATGGGTTTAAATATTTAGAACAAGTGAAAAAAGTTTCATGTGTTTCATTTAATCATTATTTTAGAAAAATAAAGCTCTTAAAGATTATGTTGTGAAAAATTACTTATATCTATATATAATTTAGAACACACAAAATTTAATAATGGAAACTGAGCAAAATAGTTGAGGAGTACTTCCTGATCAAATAATTGCATCTTCTTCATTGAAAGGGGGGGGTCCCTATAAGTAAGAAATCAGTGGTTTTCCCAGATTCTGGTATAAATAAGCTAATGGCAATGTGTTATCCTTTCTGTAAGTTTGTCTCTTTTTCAAATTTCTATATGAAATACGCCTTAAGAATCTTCTAGCAAATTCCTGTGATGTTCTTTATCCTCCTGGTAGCACTGTGACTCACATATGCTCTCACTGACACTCACAAGCAAGCAGACTCTGTACACACATACACACACGTAAAGTCAGGGCTCGCTTCGCGGATGTGCTCTTGTGTGGGAACCACATCACTTTTTCTGAAACACCGAAGGCATGACTTTAAAGTAGTTTTAAATTTCAAATCAGCTTAGTCCATATTTAATTTGGACATGTTGGTTTAACACCAAGCCACACCAGACCTTTTAAAGTTCAGTGCCTGTGATATAAAATTCTTTACTGTGTTGTACCAATAAATTGAGAAATGCAGTATAATTCTCCACTAGCCTTGGAACCATTGTGAAATGAAATAAAGACCTTAATATTGATCCTCACTCAGGTGCACACTTCTTCACAGTTATATTCAAAGTGTGTCTTCACAAAATTTAATAAAACCCCACATAGATGGTGCACAGTTTATGGAAGTGAGTGGCAAAGAAAAAAATCAACTCCACCATTTTTTTTTCCCCTATTGGTCACTATACATGGCAATAGATTAAAAAAATGCTAAATTCCTTTTCTCTGAGGACCACCTTTATAACTGAGTTATTTCGTGTGTTTTTTTTTTTTAAACTAAGCAGCCAACAGAAAGAGGCACTTGACACCTCCAGCAAGTATCTCAGTTCTTTTCATATTGTCAATAGCTCCACTGATAGCACTGTTCTTTTGACAGCTGAAAGCAGATGTGGGGGTTAAGTATGGGAGCAATTCAAATGTCCATAGTAAACTGCAGGGGGGCAGAGGGAGCTCAGAGAGCAGCGGCTTTAAAGTAATTGACTAATACAGTAAGGATATTAAAGTCATTTAGTGCCAAAAGGGAACACACTGATCCCTGACCCTCAGCCACTTTGGAGTAATCTAGTATTCAATCCAGCGTGTAATGACTGCCAGGCCTGTCAATCCTCCAGGCTCGCCAGTCAAATGCCTGTGGCTACTATTGGCTTATTTTAAAAGGACAGAAATGCCAGGAAATGCCTCTCAATCAGCCCAGATGTGATAATGTTATTGCTCCAACGGATTCTGTACTGTCCCTGCATAGTTTAATCTGTTGAGACCCATGTCAAAAATTGCCCTTGTTCCCCAGAGGTCTTTACTCAACCTTTTAGTAATACAAGTGGATTTGAAAGGAAAGGGGGTAACTTACTTTGATGAATTGTTTCCAGCATATAGATAGATAGATAGATAGATAGATAGATAGATAGATAGATAGATAGATAGATATATAGTCACATGTATGTATATATATGGATATATATATATATATATATATATATATATATATATATATATATGAGGTCAGCTGTGGCTTAAAGCCTAGCCATGCAAAGGGTAAATTAGAAGTATACTAGTTATCTGATTTGTAAACCCTTGTTCTTTTTTTTACCCCAATGGGCAAAATATTTTACAATAAAAAGTATTGACATAGAAATTTATTTACATGGCGGCTAATCCATAGTCAGCGAATGTGCCAAAAGGAGTTTTAACAGGGGGAGATGTCAGAAAAATAGATTTACTTGTTTCTGCCACTTTGAGCACATAGGAGTTGGCTAATTCCTGGGAAGTTTGAATTTTAAATGAGGCATTTTGCATTGGAAAATGTAATTATTGCTACAGGCTGAAATGGGAGAAAAAAACACAAGAGAAAGTGCAGGAGATTGCCGTTTTTTGTTATTTCGATTTTGCTAGTTAAGGCACTAAAAATTGACCGATATAGAGACTTTACAGTTGAAAAATCAAAATAGAATAATAATTATTCAAATCTTATTTTATTACTTTAAAAAGAGTCGTTGTATTTCTTAGTCATTCTCCCATTCACTTCTCCAAACCTACTACATAGAATCTTTGGAAAGAGAAAGCTCCAGTGATGATAATACATTATTAGTTTTAGAGAAGAGTAAGGTTACATGGGGTAGGCATGTAGGAATCCATGCAATCAAGTTGCTATACAAAACAAGAAACACAAGTAATCTCCTTTTTGCTTGTAAATTTGAAATGACTTTCACGTCAAAAACAAATGACTTTCGCACTCCATCAACCTGTCCTCTATAGCTATGTGTGGCTATATTCTAAAAACCACTCTGCACATGTTACCTACTCGTCCCTCTTGAGATGTTCTGAATTTGTGTACATTTTTTTTTTCAGAATATAGGAGACAGAGGAAAATCTTACTTTTTTGTTCAGTGAATTCCCACGTCTCAGGGACAGAAAAATGCAGGATGAATACCATCAGGATATTTCGGGCAATTTTTCATTATTATCCATGACAAGCTGTTTCAACACAGGTTGCTGTTTTCATGGAAAGTTCAGGTAGACTAGGATGGTATGCTAATAACACATAATGGTATGATTATTACCTATCATATATAGATAGATATAGATAAATAGAGATAGATGTACACATATATACATACATACATATATATGACCTTTCTCATCTAGATCATTGATACTCTTTATTATGATGTACCATTCTGAAGGAAGAGGAATGGTTGGGCAGCTTTAGAGTTCTTTCTCTAGTTGTCTAATTATCTGTTTAAAGTTTTCAAAACTTTCTTAAGATGTAAAATAGAAGCAAAAACCAAATAAACCAAAGAATCATAGGTCTTCAATGGATCTTGGCATTAATTTGTCTACATCTCGTACGTCCAGGCATCAAATAGCTAAGCTATTTCAATAAGGGTATTTTTATACAAATTCCAAAATTCAACACATGTGTATATGCAAAAAGCAGTAGGACTCTAAATTCATAACTTCATTCTATAAGCAAAACAAAAATGTCACTCTTTATAGCTGCATGTATCACAAACTTCTTCAATGTGTTGAAACACATCTTCTTACGGAATCAGTGAGTCACTTTTCCCTTTTTATGTAATGACCTCAAGTTCCTAACAACAGTTGTTAAATACATGTTTAGTTTGCTCTAGAATGAATGTGAGTAAAGCATCATTCAGTTTGGGTTGAGTAGGTTCTCCTTTAGCTTCAACAGAGTTAAGGACACGTATCTTCATTTTTCAGTCATTGTGTGGTTGAAAAACTTTACCCCTTCAGCAAGTATGGAATTTCAGCTTTGCACATGGCATTATGCCAAGCTCTGTAAAGGGTGTAAAGAAAAATAAGACGTGATCCCTAATTTCAAAAACTTACAGACCAATATGGGAGATGAGACACTAGACAGATAACTATAGCACACAATCACAAAGGGAGAGAAGGTAACTAAGTTTATTTAGCACCTACAGCTAGCCAGTCAGTGTATATAACTGCTATTAATGGACATAGGATTGTGAGATACTCGTTTTCATTTGGTAAACTGTCCTTCCTGAGGCTCAGAAAACTCACCTTGTTAAAAAGTCAGTAGTGCACTTGAAAGAAGTTCTTAATGGCTCAGAGGCCCATCCTCTCCCAACAACACTGCATCTTTTCCGTAACTGGAGCAATGATGCCATAATTCATCCATGTGCGGAAAGCCACCGTTTCCCGCTTCCAAATTGAAATCACATTTTTCATTGTAAGTAAAGATAAGACTCCGAAGGTGAACCATGTGATGTGGTACAAGCAAAGTGATGTTTATGTGAGCTCCTCTCTTATTAAATTGATCTCTAAGGCAATGGGATAAAAGACTATGTCTTGTTTAATATTGTGATCAGAATATACTAGGAACTTAATAAACATTGGATTGGTTAAATGGGTCTTTATTCTCCTTAGGCCTGAAATTTCTTCAGGGGTTAACACTCAGAACAATTCTCAGGGAATGAAAGTATTCCCATCAAGGTACAAAGTTGTGAAAAGCCAGTGAGCTTATTAGCCATCAAGATGTTTAGTCTATATTTACCAAGGTTTCTTCTGTATTTTTAATTAAAATATGATGATAAAAGGCAGAAAACTGTGTGTATGAAAAAGTACTTATTATTTTTTTTGAATTTTATAACAGCATTTTTAATGGCATAATTGTACCAAAAGGTTACAATAAGTGCATGATTAGTCTACTAACCAGTTATATGTGTATTTACATTTCTATTCCTAATTTTCTGGCTTAGAAGCGACTCTTCTTATTAAAGGCCATTATGACAACCTGCAAAGTTTCTTTTTAGTATTAAAAAATTATGAATAGTGTCACTTTATTTTCTCTTTTCTTTAACCTACTCTTTCTTGTTTTTAAAAAAGAATTATTATAAAGTGTAACATACATTCAGATCATTTGCACAAAACATAAAAATAAAACTCAAAGAATGATCACAAGTGAGCAAGCATATAAGTAACTACCAGGCAGGTCAAGAACTACAAATTGGCAGTGATCCAAGAGCATTCTTGGGACCATTGCCAGTTACCATTCCCATCTTTCCCCTTTCTCTCTCCCAAAGGTAACCACTATTCTGACTTCTAACATTAAATCAAATTGTGTTTGGTCCCTATACTTTGTATACATGAAATCAGTTTTGTATCTGGCTTCTTTCACGTAACATTATCTTGACATATTCTTCATTTTAGTTGTGTACATCAGTAGTTGAGTCATTTTCATTGTACAGTGTTCATTTTACGAATACCACTTGATTAGTTTATCCGTTCTATGGCAGATAAACACTTAGGTTTCCAGTTTGGGGAGATTAGAAATAATGCTGTTCTAAACACTGTGTACATATGCAAATTTTTGGTTGTGTATATACGTAGGAGTTGAAATGCTGATCATAAATTATGTATATATTCTAATTGAGAAAATGGTGCCAGTTTTCCAAATTGATTGTACAAATTTATTAAAAGTATAACAGAATTTCTGCTGTTTTATACCTTATTAGTAGTTGGTATTGTTAAATGTTTTATTAATGTTAGACATTTTTAATGCATATAATAGTACCTCATTGCTTTAATTTGTATTTCCATAATTACTAATGAAGATGAACACATTTTTGTGTTTATTGGATAATATTGGTAGATTTTGTAAATTGCCTTTAAAAATTGCACTGATATAATCAACAGTAGAGAATGCATGTTTACTCACATCCTATCAGCTTTTAATTTTTTAATTAAAGTTTATTGGACTGACAATGATTAGTAAAGTTACATGGGTTTCAGGTGTACAATTCTGTAGTACATCTATATATTGCATCGTGTGCTCACCACCCAGAGTCAGAACTATCCACTTTAAGTAAAAAAAAAAAAAAAATCAGCTTATTGCTGTAATGTGTTTCTTTTATTACGACTGACTTTGAGCATAATTTCATGTTTGTTTTTTACCATTTTTATCATTTTTTGGTGACATATATTCCTGTACTTTGATCATTATCTTTCTATTGGGTTGATTGTTTTATTGATTTCTAAAAATATTGTTACATATTTACTAAGATTTTTGTCTATTTGGCAAGTATTTCCTGTAGCTTGCCCTTTGATGTGGTTGATACTTTTTTTAGCCATACGAAAGTTTTTCATTTTTATATTGCCAAATCTATCAGTCCTTTTCTCCTTTATGGCTTCAGGGTTTTGACTATATTTATGATGGTTTTTCTACTCAAATCACCAATTATTTTTTAATTAGCTGATGATCTCCTCTAGATTTCTTATGGTTTCAATTTTTACAATTAAATCTTTGATCTACTGTGGATTTTTTTGGAGTAAAAAATGCTGAAATCATTTATTGCTCCATTCCCCTCCTCGCCCCCCCAAATTGCTAGCTAGTTGTTCAAATACCATTTCTCAATGAATACATCTAGTGCCTACTACTTTGAATTGTTGCCTTTGGCATTCACTAAATTCCAATGAGCGCTTGTACTTATTTCTGGACTTTCCACTTGGTTGTCTTTCTGTCTATACCAATGCTGATTATGAGCTCTTATAATTCAATTTGTTTTCAGTGTAGTTTAATAATAGTTATTTTGTGCTTTTAAGATACTCCTAGATTTTTTTTTTTACATTAACTTTTCTGGATGAACTTTAGTATTATTTTGTTAACTCCTCATCAAAATTCATGTAATTTTAAATTTATATTATACATTAATTTTGGGGAAAATTGGCATCTTTGCAATATTGAGTGTTCCCAGACAAGAATAGAATGTCTATTCATTTATTCAAATTTTCTTTTCATCTTTTTTTTCTGTTTACTTTAAAAAAATTTTTCCAAGTCTGGCAAAGAGAGCTTAAGATGGCCAATTGGATATATTAACCATCATGTTTCTATTGAAAAGTTTTAGATAAGCCCAATTTAATAATTAGCTCATTATTGAATGTCATACACTTACAAATATTATAGTTTAAAAATGCCCTTACGTTAAAACATACAGTTGTATAAATATGTGGCCTCATATGTACTAAATGGAAATGCACTCTTTCTCTTACAGCTAATGCTCCTGAGCCACAGCAAGTCACCCTTTATGCATAGCACATACACACATGCAGGTACATACGATGCGTGTGTGCATAGCTAGTGATCTTTATACGGGTGGAGGGAGAGATTCAAAGTAAAAATTATACATGCATTCTAATGTATCTGCGGCTCCATTTAAGATACAATGCCAACAGTGACATAAGGACAATTAAGTACCTTAAGTAAGAATTAAAAGTAATATTTTTTCTATATTTACAAGTTTGTAATAAGGTAACTATAGAGTTTGGGACAATATTTCCTCTAAGAACAAAGCTTCTGGCATGACCCAGTTATTTATTTGTTGAAGTAATCCAATGTCTGAAGGCCTCATATCCAACCAATATAATATGGCAGTCTCCTTTTCCACACAGGGGCATGGTCTGGTTGGATAGCAGCAGAATTGGGTGAAGTTGTATATAATATCATCAATCTATCAAATAAATAGAAAGTATGTGTTGAATGCTTATTATGTGTCTAGTTAAAATATATTTATGAAACAGCAAATGACTGAACTGGATATTAACGATCTATAAAAGGTAATCAGAGAAATGAAAATTGCTGGGGGCTGGAAAGGAAGAAGATTTCATAAATTAAGTGGGATTCATAGAAAGTCTTTTAAATTCCTTAAGAAATAAATGCTACCTGAAAATGGGGGAAGCAGGACATTCTAAAGAAAGAAAAAACTGAACAGATATTAAGAAGTAATAATCAAAATGTTTGAGAGTTTGAACACGAAGGCACTTGAAAACCCTCCTTCTCTCCCCTTCATCTGCAGCTCTCCAGTTCTACAACTTTAAACAAATAATAGACCTAAATTTTATACAATTATCTACCTGCTCTTTGAGTTCAAAATATGCCTCAGTGCTCAAAGATCAGGCATTGCTATGATGCTTACAAGTAGCTGTGTAACTTCCGCTCTTCTGAATAATTCCACCTATTCTCTTTTCACTCAGAAATCTCAGAGCTCATATGACAGCTACCCAAGGGGTTTTGTTTTTGTTCTTATTTTTTAGTGAGCTAGTACTAAAGCCTTAGAGCCTTTTGCTTCACAATTCAAACTAGATAATTTTATCTTATATGATAAAGCTATGATTTCCTCTCTAATATTCCTTCAGGTGCATTTTAACCTAATAGAACCATTTTGTAAACACATAAAATGACAGTGCAGTCTTCTTCAAGTTGGATTTGAAACAAGTTTATATCTATAGCTATACGATACATAAATACATACACAAATGTACACACATGCACACTTTTTATTATCTCCGAATAAAAATGCAAATGAATTTATTAGCCGAAGAGTGGCACCAAATGGAAATTTATGCACATTTAAAAAACAGAACCCTTGAAAATAAAGCAGTTGCAACCTATTAATTTTCCTCTTTGACAGTTTTTTAAATTCCCCTAAAAAAATGAAACAGCATGAATACTGTCAATATATCACAACAGCCACATTAGGTTTTGTGATATACATCATAATATAAAGAGCACTATTAGAGCACAGCCTGGGAACCATTAAATCATTCTAAATCACTGTTACATTCCATTAGTGTCAATGGTGAAACCACATAATAGGCTTTATTACAAACTTCACCTTGGTAGGCCATTGTCTCTAATAACCACTTCTCTATGATGTGGTATCATACCCAGAAATCCAGGGAGATAATAAAGGCTCCCTTATTTCTTTTTTATTGGATGGGTAAAGTTAAATTTAGCTGTAAGTAAAAAAAAAAAAAAAAAAAAAAAGAAAAAGAAAAAAAAAGAAAGAAATCCTGACGCTTTGTTCACCAACTGCGAGTTGCTGCTATTTGGACAAAAAAAAAAAAAAAAAAATTTAGGCAGACTTGGGAAGAACAGTTTGAAATAAATTTAAAACCTGGCAATGTTGAGGCCAGTTAGGCTGGGCAGTGCCAGCAATTACAATGTCATTTTTGCAATGTGGTTTAGTACATTTGTGCGCCTCTTTACACTTTTGTTCAGGAGCAGAGTATTGATTATAGAAACACTGGAAGTTTCCAACCTGCCCTTTCCCTCATTCTCCTCTGGTTTGAGCTGTACCCTTTTAAAAAGTCATTTGGGCACTTTGTTGAGGTGAAGCTGGTGAGGACTGCAGCACAAACTGAGATCAATTTTCAGCTGTTTCAGGGAGAATTGTCTGCAGTGCTCTGCACCCCTCTTCTTTACAAATAGAACCATTTATTCCCCTCCCCCTACTCTGAATTTAGTCACAATCCCTTCACTCTATTTCTTAGATACACTTAGAAATATAGCGCTCCCCACAAAGATATCTACTACACAATAGACACCTTTGTTATTGGCTAAGGACATTTTAGGATGGAATAAAAGAAGTGAAAATCAGATGTAATTGTACAGGTGAACAATAATCTCACAAACGATTGACATAATTTGTAATTTAATAAACTATCATATTAGAGTCAAAATGCCTTATACTCTATGTTAGTCTTGATTAATCATAAAATACTTAAACAATTATTGATTATAAATACGTACATTTATTTCTGTAAAATAAAAATCTACCCATTGAGAGTCAGCTTTGAATAAGGTTAACTCAGGGCATTGAAATAGATGATTACCCTAATTGACCACACTTGACCTTCGGTCCATTCTTTAAGACCAGATTTTAAAAAAAGGTAATATTACCACATGCATCTCTACGATAAGATGATGTCTTAACTCAGAAAGAGAAAGGGACAAAGAGGAACAAATAAAAAATACATTATGGAAAGTAGAAATAAGTCACCAGTAGCTGAATACTTCAGAAGGATAAACAAACAACAAATTAGTAGTGAGGAATCTGGGAGATGTACTTTTATAAGAGTCATCTAATATTATAAAAGGGGAAAAGAATAATAGATATAGGAATCATCAAGTAGATGAAGGATAGGAAATATAGAAATCTGGTCTCATACCTGGTGAAATTTAATAATTCATGCTGTGAAACTATTTTCGATTTCTCCATTAATAGTGAGCCGTCTTACCCAAATCAGCTTTATCAGATTGACATGAATACATGTCTCTCCCTCATACCACTTTTCTCCCCTTCCCTTCCTTTTTCTTTTCTTCTTTCTCGCTCTGTCTTATCTTTATCTTTCTACCCTCTTCCCTTCCTCTCCTTTTCTCTTCTGTCCTCTCTCCCTCCTGTTAGCCTTCTTGTCCTCTCTTCTTCTTTATGTCCTTCCTTTTCAAAATTAATAGTCTTTTTCAATGATGGTTTATGCATACTGTTTGGAAATAACAATGTAAGAAAGTGTTAATATAGCACTCCATGAAAGGAAAATTAAAAATAAAAACCTGAGGTATCAGGCTTTTTATGAGGATTTGAACAGAAAAAGAAAAAAAGCATAAGCTTGATTTGCTGTCTCTGTTGCCTAAAAAAAGTCTTTTAGCTAAAGCTGCACCTCTGACCTTGTTTTCTCCTTTCAGGGTATATTGTATTTCCCTTTTTTGTTACATGTCTGGTTTGCAATGCCATTGATGTTCATAGGGAAGTGAGAGAATTGCTGTTTGAAAAGTCCATGCTCCACTTTATGAAGGCTTGCTTTATTTTCTATTTTTGAGATATTTTCTCTTTTGCTCTTGAAAAAAATCATGATAGAGGTCAACTCTTAAATACATTGGAAAACTTACCTGAGTAAAAATTACACCATTTAAAAATAATAGATGTTCACTAGCTTTTGGTTTTAATCTTTTGCTGATGTCCAATTGGCACATCAGACATTCTCACTTCAGAGTTAAATCTCAGTGTCATGAATAAACCGGCATTAGAATTAGAAAGAAGACATTGTTAATGTTTGTCTGCTTGTTTTAAAGCACTGACTAGGTTTCAAAGGGTGAACACACTAGGCATAGTTTGTTTCACAGTTACCACACAGAGTAGCTGTGTCTTCCTTATCAAAGATAAAAACAAAACAAGAAAAAACAAGTCAAACCATATATTATTGCTTCTTAATTTCATTTCTCTTTCTGAAACCAGATTATGCTGAAGGCCTAACAGGGTTTGAACATCTATAGGGAATGTGTCACGTGTGGCCTTGCCTTGTTCATCATTCCCTCTAATAAAAAGAGTGAAGATTGGAAGGTGTAAGGAAAACTTTGCCAAAGAATTACCTTTTGGTTAATCTGACAGGATCAAATAACCAACTAATTTCTGAATATGCTAATCCAGTGTCCATACTGTGTATATCCATTCTAATGTTAAGAAACAGTGCCTAAGGAATCTGGATTAATATGTGATTGTACATCTCGTATGGAAAACCAAGAAATGCAATGCCATCAAATACATTTTCATTTTCATAGACCTGTTTGTATTTTGTGCATGTATATATATATATATATATATATATATATATATATATATATATATACTCTTTGTTGTTGTTAAATACATGTATACATTAAGATTCTATAGCACCACAAATCCTGAAACATTTTGCAAGATGTACAAAGATTCAGAAAAGCAGACTTTCCAGGTTGGGCAATGGTTAATCAATACATTATAATTTTAATGGTGACTAATTTTTAAAGTATAGTTTTGATATCAGTGCATTTCTAGAGATGGTATAATATCACTTATTTATGAAAATAATTCCCTTCTTTATTTGCCCAAATAAAATGTCGGGTCATTTCCTTTAAACTATCAGATAAATATAAATGAATTTTCTTTATGAGAATGATTAGTTCACATGATTTTCCCTTATTAAACCTTTATACATTAATGTGTCATGTATTTATAAGCATGTAAATTTTTGGAAATTATAATTACAAGCTGAAAGATTTTTTTTAACAGATAGCCAGGAGTGTTTCATTCGGTTTTTTTATGACAGTATGTTAGAAAGCTGCCTGCTAAACCACAAATCTCATCCCTTTATCTCAGAGTCCTATAACCATGAGCTGTTCAGATGAATTTCAAATGGCCAAGTGAAATCCCCTACCTTTCACTTATTAGTAAATACTAAGGCATTTAAAAAAAAATGGTCAGCATTGTTTGAGTGTTATGATTATTGTAAACATGAGGACAAATGAGACTTACCGGTATTTGATTTAAAGTATATGGGATTAGAAGAAAATCACAACTATTTCATATGTAGACTAAACACTAAATATATTTGTCTCCTATCCTTTGCTCTCTTCCCAAAGATCATCTTATGAAAGGTTCCATTCCTCTTTAATAGATTAATTGAAAATGTCTTAAATAGAGGAGTTCAGTTAAAAAATGGAAAAGAAAACAACATGAAATGAACATTTATTGAAGGCTTGCTAAGCAGGAGGCACTTTATTTTCTATAAATATTTATCCACCCAATAACTTTATGAGGAATGTGATGCAAATGGTGTTTCCCCATTTTTAAGTGGTTGAACTAAAAATCAAAGTTCTTTTCTCAGGGTAATATAACTAGGTCTTGAATTTAGATGTTATAATTATACTTAATTAAATGTAATACAATGGCTCTTGCCTCAGGAAATGTTTCATTCATTCATTCATTCATTCAGCCAAGGTTCTTAAGGGTCTACAATGTCTAATATTCTGTCAGTCTCAGAACCCATCCTCCAGATTAGCATATCCAATTGGGGAGGGGACACTCAGGTAGAAAAGTTCAGTTTATTGTAATAGGTGCTATGCTAGAGGCACACATAAGACACTGTGCTACCAATATATTAGGAGGGAGTTACATACATCGTTGGAAAGGGAGTAAAATCTTTCTCAGAAGAAGAAATACTGACACTGAGTCCTAAACAGGAAGTTACTTTGGTGCAACTGTGGATCAGACCCAAAAAAGCAACCATGTAATAGTAAGGAGCCAAAAAACTAAGGACTATCAAGAATTTCAGTGTAATTAGATTTTTCTACTGTGAGCATCAAGTCACTTAGGATCTTTGGCTGTATTTGAACACAAATATAATGGGATCAACTGAAAAGGTCATGGCTGGTTTTTATTTTAAGATCTCTCTGCTGTACGTGGTGAATAAATTGTAGAAGATGAAATAGTGAATGCAAGGAGACTGGTTAGAGAGCTTTGCAGTGATCCAGGTGACAGAGGTAGAAAGATTCCAGGATAGATTTTGGAAGTAACATAGAAAAAACTGCTGATAAATTACATGAGTCCAATAAGGGAAAGGGGAAAAAATTCAAAGATGAGTATAGCAGTGTACATTTGGAGGCATAAACACTAAAATGACTTTCTAAGTTGCATTAGTCTTTTAAAAATAGTTTTCAAGAGCACCCTAACTTTATGAGGAATGTGATGCAAATGGTGTTTCCTGAAAGAGTGAGAGAATGTAGAAACTTCTGTGATGGCAATTTGAAAGAGGAATTAATTATACGAGTTTCATTTCTAAGGCTATCATGTTGATTTGTTTTCTGTGGATTGAGACCTGATTCAAAAAGGCCCATACTAATCTTTTGATGATATGTGAAGAATGAATAGTCTTTTCAACAACTGGTGCTGAAAAGCTGGATGGCCACGGGCAAAAAAATGAAATTGGACCTTTATCTTACTTATACCATATAAAAAATCAACTCAAAATGGATTAAAGATTTAAATGTAAGACCTGACACTGTAAAATTCCTGGAGGAAAACAGGGGAAAACCTTCTTGACATTGGTTTTGGAAAAGATTTCTTGGATATGACACCAAAAGCACAGTCAACAAAAGCAAAAGTGAACAGTGGGACTACATCAGGCACGTTATTAATCAATTATTCAATCAATCAATCAAATCAAAATTTGCTTTTGTCTCTGCTGATTAGAAAAGCAAAGTTCCAAGCCAGTTCACATATAACAGGAATTGCATGTACCCTTATGATGTAGCCATAGATCTGGTTATGGAGGGAAGACAACACATGCAGAAATGAAATAGTCAAGCAAGTTAATATGCAATAATAGCTTCAAATTACTGAACATCTACTACCAAAAAGTTTCTGTACAGCAAAAGAAGCAATCAACAAAATGACAAGGCAACCTTATGGAATGGGAGAAAATATTTGCAAACTATTTATCTGATAAGAGGTTAATATCCAAAATATATATATAAAAAAACTAATACAACTCAATAGCAAAAACAAACAAACAACAACAACAAAAATAACCTGATTTAAAAAATGGATGAAGGAACTCCATAGCCATTTCCTCAAAGAAGATATACTGATGGCCAACGGGTACATGAAAAGATGCTCAACATCACTAATCATCTGAGGAATGTAAATCAGAATTAGGATGAGATATCACCTCACACCTGTTAGAATGGGTATTAAAAAAAAAAAAAGACAAGAGTTGTCAAGGATGTGGAAAAATTAGAACCCTTGTACCCTGCTGCTGGGGATACAAAATGGTACAGTGCTATGGAAAGCAATATGCAGATTGCTAAAAAAAAAAATTAAAACTAGAACAACCATATGATCTCACAATTCCATTTTTAGGTATTTATACAAAATCTTGGTCTCAGAGGGAAGTTAGCACTCCCATGTCCATTACAGCATCATTCACAATAACCAAGATAAGAAAATAGCCTAAATTATTTGAAGTATAGATGAATGAAAAATGTGGTATATAAAAACTCATAGACACAGACAATAGTTTAGTGGTTACCAGAGGGTAAGGGTGGTGGGGGATTGTAGATGAGGGTAAAGGGGATCAAATATATGGTGATGGAAGGAGAACTGACTCTGAGTGGTGAACACACAATGGGATTTATAGATGATGTAATACAGAATTGTACACCTGAAATCTATGTAACTTTACTAAGAATTGTAATCCCAATAAACTTTAATTTAAAAAAAGTGGCGTATATACATACAATGTAATATCATTCAGCCTTAGAAAAGAAAGAAATTCTGCAATATGCAACAACATGAATGAACCTGGAGCTTATTATGCTAAGTGAAGTAAGCCTGTCACAGGACAAATACTATATGATTCCACTTATATGAGATACCTAAAATAAGCAAACTCATAGAAGCAAAAAAAAGAATGATTGTTGCCAGCAGCTGGAGGCAGAGGGTAAAGGGGAGTTGCTCATCAGTGAGTATAAAATTTTAGCTATGCAAGATGAATAAGTTCTAGATATCTGTTGTACAACATTGTGCTAGAGATAATAATGCTATTTTGTACGCGTAAAAAATCCCATAAGAGAGTAAATCTCATATTAAGTATTACCACAATAAAATAAAATAAAATAACTTCTAATGAAGTAATGATTTTTAATGTCCAGTTGCGGGGCATGGTGGGAGTTGTAGTTTTCAGTTATTCACATGTGGTTTGTGTAGTGCTTTCTAGCCTTGAAAAATTCCACTCACCTGTCAAAAATATCATTTGCTCCAGGCAAATGGTTGAATGCAATTCTGCCAGACTGATCTATATAGAGCAGTAGGTGACAACCAGTTGCAACTTATAATTTCTAGGAAAAAGTGCTACAACTACAGGTCTCCTCCCGTCTCCCTACACAAAATGTCCATGCATATCCATAGGGTTTTCGGAAATATAGTGAAGCTACCATCAAGTAAATAATCACCACACACTGAGCATCATTGTAGATATTAACAGGGGTTGTCAGGGCACTTACGGTGTGCACAAAATATACCTAGAGAAATTAATACACAGGCTATGCTCTGAATCAAATTCAGAAGTAGATAGTCCTAGATATATGGATATTTAGGGAGATTTTAAAAATATTTAGGATGACAGAATTTCACTACTGGACTATGGTTTAGCATTTCATTCTTTCTGAGAATAAACAACGGTAAATGCAAGCACGCCAGGCCTAAGCAAGCTCATCTCTAAATGATGAAATAAAAGAACAGTGATGACCAAAAGCCTTGGTGACCACTAAACAAGTTACAGTTTGTCCCCTCGAGAGAAGCTGTGATGGGTTCTTCTTGCCATTAGGGGGAAATGTAAGTGTCAGCGTTTCAGATTTGCTTAATTATACACCCAAATCCTTTCAGTAGATCACAGAAGCCGGGCTTTTTGCCTTTCAATATCAGTATTGTGACTCTTTGGATCGCTTATTGGTTATTTCTCTTGACAACTCAAACCTGAACATTAAATCCCATTGGCAACAACTACCTGTCAAGAGGAAAAAAAAAAAAAGATTTGTGTATTTAGTTTTCATTATAGAAGTGCTTGTAGTTGAAAAAATATGTACCTGTCAAGTTTTCAACATCTCGCTGGGGATGCAATGCTGTTGTGATTTCAGAACCTGGCTGACAAATTCACGTTTCAGTAGTAAAGACAAATCAAGGGGTTTTTTTTGCCCCCCCACCCCTTTTTTAATTCTTTTTTTTTTTCTTACCGCTTTGACAGTCATACATAACAATTTGAGACCTAAGTGCCACTTTGATGCACTGTTCCATTATTAAGTGGCACAGTCACTATAGAATAGATGACGGGCCTGTACTCAGGCACTGTGTGAATTAAACAGCTTTCTGCAACGGGGAAGAGGAAACGTCCAAAGAATTCTGAAATATTTTAAAAAATAATTAAAAACTGTTTCAGAAACAGCAAAATATACAATTTTAAATAATCTCAGGTTGTAAATGGTAAATTATGGAAAACAAAATATTTTTTAGCAGAATCATCAAACTTTAGAGGAAACGTTCAATACATTAGCAAGCATTCAAAACATACAATTACTAACTTCAAATATGAATGCTTCATGGGTCTGGGGGAATGTATGAACCTACGCAGACTTTAAGATAGGAAGAAAGGAATGTTTATTATGCAACAGTAATTTTATACCACGTCAACACAAGTGTGTTCTAAGAGTATTTCTTTATACCTGAAAGGTAGTTCCCACTAAAGTAATATTGACTTAAAGTACTTAAATTAATTCTTTTGTCAATGTCTCTACAGTAAATCAATGCACCTAGAATTAACACTTTTTGCCAGAGGCAGGGTAATCTTGGTAATTTTTAGTTACAATTCGTTAATCAATTGGTCACTATTAGGAAAAACATCAGCACGAATTTGATGATAATGCCAAATAATAGAAGTTTACTATTTCTCCAGTGGTTCTTTTAATTCAGGGAATGAAAAAATCAAAAGCTACTCTGTTACAACTCCCTTTTACATTTTAGCTAACAAAATTAAGTAATAATTTTTCCTAGAAATATATACAAAATAAAAATTTAATGCTTATTGTACTCCAAAATATAAAAGGTCACAAAATATATTTTTTTTCATAAAGTTATTAAAAGCAAAGGAATTATTTTACAAACATTGATCCTGTGATATGTTCCAGGGAGGGAAAGACAAGTTTTGAAAATTCTATTAGTCTATATAGTTCTGAAATATTTGCTACGATGCTTATCCCTTTACAGTTCTGACAGCTCAATCAAACTGATGAGTATCGAGGATGTGATTATAATTTCAGTGCTCAGTACTCCAAATCTGTTTTTTCTTTCTTATGCTCCTACACTAGAGGGACAAAATTGAATTATTCCTTTATCCTCTTTAACTAGTAATCCCACAAAGCAAGAATACATCAAGGATAAAGGGGTGTTTTTATACTTTATATAGGGTGATGGTAGAGAGCTATGGCTCTGTGAAACAGCAGTTAAAAGTAAATATATTGTTTCTGATGTACTTGAGACTAAGTCGTTTAAGAAAGAAAAAAATTAATTTCATTAGTTTCTCACTTTACACTTTTGAAGTGCTAAAGGAGTTTAAAAGAGAGAGACAGAGAAAGTAATTATGGGAAATAAAATAAGAATTTTGTTAGTTGCAATTCCTGGCCCTTTGCTGATTGCAGTAAATTATAAATTATGCAGTCAATGTAGGCCAACAAAAGAAGACATCTTCAAATCTCAGTCAAAGGTAATTACTTAAGTCGGCTGAATGTTCCCTTTTCATAGAGTGTGATCTCTGTCTGACAGCTCACACTGACAGATGACCTTCTCGGCAACGTTCTTATCCTTCGGATCATGAGCAGTGTGCCTCTCTCGCTGAATATCTCTATATATTTGTGACACTAAGCTTTCAAATACAGCTATTGACAAATCAGAACATCAGTCTAAGTGCCGGTCTTCCTATCACTCACGATAAAGTAGCTATCACTTGTGCTGGTGTACAGCAAGCACATCTCTGAAAAATGAGTTCTCACCAAGCGCTAATTTGACACAGCTCGCTTGCCTTCCCATAATTGCTCTGTCATTGTCAGTTGGCAGTTTGGGCTCATTCCTGGAAGCTGTGCCGTACAATTGGATACAATTACTCCCATTTACCACCACTATTATGCCACTGATGTTGCCCAGTCCGCATATTGACATGCCTCATTAAACCTGGATGCGGGCCATTAATGAACATTGTTAGCATTTCTCTTAAACTTTTTTGCCTCTAATAAACAGTCAGTGTTCCATGAAGGAGCACTGCCATCCTTGTGATATGATATTTATTATCTTATGGGGGGAAGGGGACTCTGCAAATGGAAACTATCCAGATGCAGAGAGAGAGAGAGAGATATACAGTTACATCAGTAGAGAAGAGTGCTGATGAGCGGGACCTCTCTTCCTCAGGAGCGTCCCCACCATTAACCGAGTGACCTCTTCTATCCAAAAGAAGACAAGCAACATAAATATGAACATCCCAGAAGTCCACACACCACAGCAGGCTTCTCAAGGTTGCATCATTGCCAACATCTCTCTCTAGCCCTCTCCTACCCCCAGGTGGTGCTATGTGCCACGATAAAGATAATTTTGCCCTGGGTCTTCAATCCATTATGTCCAGCTAACTTCAACATGCATTTTTATTCAGAGATAATTATGTGTTGATCAGAAAAGTCAGCGGCTGTCACCCATACAGCAGGCACACCTGCGGTGTGACATAGGAGGTAACGAAGGAATGCTCTTGAGCTGTCATGACACGGACAGAGACTTTATTATGTATATGTCATCATTTCTCTTAAGAAAATTATACTTTCCCACACAATGATAATAATGAACCTTTACAACACTCCTATAAACCTCATTTGCAGTTTCATTCCTGACCTTCATTAAATATATAGAAACACCTATAAATATACAGAAGGCTTTGTGTATCTATAAATAAGTTTATATCTGCAGCCAGGTAGGAGATGCCAAATTGGAAATATAGAACTTTTGATTAAAAACTTAAAATATCTTAAAATGAAAAGGCATTTAGCCACTTAGGCATTGTTAACTTTTCTACAATTATGATAAAAAAATAAATATTTATACAATTGAAGGTATTTGTTGAACAGTTACGAGTGCTACTACAATGGACTTTACTGGATTAACTAATGTCAAGTTATCATGTATATTCTATAATTAAATTTATGTAATAAAACTAAAGAGAAAATCTTATGTAGATAATGTTGACATCTAAATCTTTCTGCATATATTTTAAATAAAACTTCCTATCAAATTAATTAGTGTGTAGTAATTGAGTTGACATTTATATGACTCCAAGGCATATAGAAATAGGCAATTTTCTTATTTTAGTTGAAAATCTTACTCATAATATGTAGAATACATTTTTAAAAGATATTGTGAAATTGACCTGAGCTAAAGGTTTGGAAAAGGTGATAAACTTGTAAAGTAATGGTTATGGGATAATTTTTTAAATTCTTTTTGTAATTTTAATTTTTTCTTTTTGTATTAGTTTCAGGTGTACAAAACATAGTGATTAGATGTTTATACAATTTACAAAGTGATAACCCCACCTAATCTACTACCCCTTTGACATTATACATAGCTATTACAATAGCATTGGCCATATTCCCTATGTTGTACTTTACGTTCTGTGACCATATATTTTTTTAAAATTATAGTTGACATTCAGTATCATTTTATATTAGTTTCAGGTGTACAGCGTCGTGGTGAGGCACTTAATTTAACTTCGTAATCCCTAACTCTTACAGACCTGTGGAGTTTGAAGGAGGACATTGCGTAGAGCTTCCATGATCTTGGGTAATTTGAAATCTTTAATTCTTAACACCTGGCCTAAGATCACATCTGTATTTATTTCTTAATTAGATTCTTTTAATGAAAACAGGGGTTTCTCTCCTCTTCTTTTAGCTAGGAAATGTAAACTGTAACAATTCCATATATTCTGAGCCCTGCCCTTCTTCCCCCTATTTCGTCTGGCTAAAACAAAAATGTATTTATTGAACAGTTACTATTTCCAAAATATCATGACATTGTTTGCATTATTTCATTTAAACCTCAATCAACTCTATGAATTAGGTACTATTGTTATCCTCATCAGAAAGAGCATCCTGAGGAACAGAGATGTTATGTAACTCTCCCAAGTTCTCTGAGCTCTCAGCAGAGGCAGGGTTTAAACCCAGAGAAAATGGCTCCAATGACCATAATCTTAAACAATATCCAACACTGCCTCTCAAATGACTGACACTTCTGTCTCTAAAATACAAAGCCAGTTTGATTCATTTACTTCTACAGGATTAATTTTAAAGTTCACTGGGCATAGTGAAAGCATTATGAAAGTATATACTTAATTAGACTAATTCTCTATAACTTTTTAAAGATTTTTATTTAAAATATAGCTAACATACAATATTATATCAGTTTCAGGTGTACACCATAGTTATTCAACATTTGTATACCTAAAGAAGTGATCACCATGAAACATCCAGCAACCATCTGACACCGCACCATGCTATCACAATATTATTGACTCTATTTCCTATGTTGTACATACATCCCCATGACTTATTGGTTTTATACCTGGAAATTTGAACCTCTTATTCCCCTTCAGTCCCCACCTCTTTTTAATGTTTCAATGACAATTGACATTCAATATTAGTTTATATTAATTTCAGGTGTACAGCATAGTGGTTAGACATTTATATAATATAAGAAGTGATCTCCCTGACTAGTTAGTATAGTACCCACTTAACATACATATTTATTACCATATTATTGACTATATTCCCAATGCTTTACATTATATCTCCGTGACCATTTTTTAACTACCAATTTGCTCTTCTTAATCCCTTCACCTTTTTCACCCTACCCCCCAAACCCCTCCCATCTATCACCCCAACAAATCTAGTACCCCCTGACACCATACAAAGTTATCACAATATTGTTGACTATATTTCTTATGCAATAGCTTACATTCTGATAACTATTTTTTAACAACCAATTTTTACTTCTTAATCCCTTCCTCATTTTTAACCTACACCCACAATCCCCTTCCTCTCTGGCAACCATCAAAATGTTTTCTGTATCTATGAGTTTGTTTCTATTCTTTTTGTTTATTCTGTTCTTTAGGTTCCATATACAAGCAAAATCACATTGCATCTGTCTTTCTCTGTCTGACACTCCACTCAGTACAGTACCTTCCAGCCCATCCATTCTGGTGCAAATGGCAAGAACCCATCCCCTTCCATGGCTGAGCAGTATTTTGTTGTGTGTGTGTGTATGTGTATATACACACTGCAAATCAAGGACGACTGCCACCAGTACCAGGCCTGGGATAGCTCCACAGGAAGCCAGACATCCCGAGGCCTGCTACCAGCTGCCAGCTGCCTTAAGGTTCGGCCACTGGTAAAGCCACATGCAGTGTGAGAGTCAGGTGAGACATGGTCTCAAGGAATCACTAGAGTGGGAACAGCTGTGGTCATCAGGTTAATGTAGACTCTGTTTTGATACCAGTGCTGAGCCTGGAGCTACTTGCTGCAAAAGTCTCAGATATATATATATATATATATATATATATATATATATATATATATATATATCACCGCCTCTTTATCCAGTCATCCATCAATGGACATCCAGGTTGCCTCCATATCTTGGCATTGTAAACAATGCTGCAATGAACATATGGATGCATAGGTCCCCTTGAAGTAGCATTTTGGGTTTCTTTGGATAAATACCCAGAAGTGGGCTTATTGGGTCCTTCTTTGTCTCTTCTTACAGCTTTTGTTTTAAAGTCTATTTTGTTTGGTATAATTATTGCTACCTCAGCTTTGTTTTTTTTTTTCCATTTTCATGAAGTAACTTTTCCATCCCTTTACTTTTCATCTGTGTGTGTCTTTCAGTTTGAAGTGAGTCTGTTGTAAGCAGCATATGTAAGGGTTTTGTATTCTTATCCATTCAGCCCTCCTATGTCTTTTGATTGGAGAATTTAATCCATTTACATTGAAAGTAATTGTTGATAGATATGTAGCTATTTCCATTTTATTGTTCATAATTTTGATCTTTTTTATCATCTTAAAGAAGTCCCTCTAACGTTCCTTGTAATGCTGGTTTGGTGGTGATAAACTCTTTTAGCTTTTTCTTGTCTGGGAAGCTCTTTATCTGTCGTTCAACTCTAAATGATAGCTTTGCTGGGTACAGTACCCTTGGCTGTAGGTCCTAACTTTTTGACACATTGAATATTTTGTGCCAATCCCTTCTGGCCTGCAAAATTTCCTTTGAGAAATCGGCTGACAATCTTATGGGTGTTCCCTTATAAGTTATTAGTTGCCTTTGTCTTGCTGCTTTTCGGATTCTTTCTTTTTCTTTAACATTTGCCATTTTAATGATAGTTTCTTGTTGGGGTAGGCCTGTTTGGCTTCATCTTCTTTGGGACTCTCTGTGCTTCCTGGACTTGTATGTCTATTTCCTTCACCAAGTTAGGAAAGTTTTCAATAATTATTTCTTCAAATAAGTTCTCAATTCCTTGCTTTCTCTCTTCTCCTTCTGGTATCCCTATGATGTGAATGTTGTTATACTTGATGTTGTCACAGAGGTCTCTTAAACTATCCTCACTTTTCTGGATTCTTTTTTTCTTTTTGCTGTTCCAAATGGGTGTTTTAGCTGCTACCTTGTCTTCCAAACCACTGATTCAATTTTCTTCTTCATCTAGTCTGCTGTTGATTTCTTCTAGTGCATTTTAAATTTCAGCTATTGTATTCTTCACTTCTGACTGGTTCTTTTTTATGGTTTCTGTGTCCTTTTTTATCTTGCTATCTCTGTTGAAATTCTCACTGAGTTTCTTAAGCATCCTTATAATCACTGATTTAAACTTTGTATCTGGTAAGCTGTTTGTCTCTATTTTGTTTAGTTCTTTTTCTGGAGTTTTCTCCTGTTCTTTCATTTGGGACATATTTCCTTGTTTTCTTATTTTGACTGCCTCTCTGGTTTTGTTTCTATGTATTAGGTATATCTGCCATGTCTCCCAATCTTGGCCAGTAGCCTTATGTAGTAGGTACCTTATGGGTCTCTCACACAGTCTCCCTAGTCATCTGTTTCAGGTGCTCCAGAAGTGTCCCTTGTGTGGGTTGTGTGTGCCCTCCAGTTATAGTTGAGCCTTGACTGCTATTGGCACATAAGTGGGTTGGATTGGCCCTCAGACTGATTGGCTATGGAGTGTGGCCATGTCCAGAGATTATGGGCTACCATGTGTGCCCGGGGGAGGGGGAGGCTTACCCCACTAAGTGGGATTTGCCTCAGTGGGCTCTAGTGCCTGCTGAGACCACCCTTTGTGTGTGCCACTTGTAGGGCTAATTGGGCAGTACTCTGTGTGGTCTGAAGCCCATCTCCAAGCATGTTGGTTTTGGTGCCTCTTGGGAGGGGCTCTGGTGCAGGCCCAGGCCAGCCACTGCCTGTAACTAGCTAGGGACTATCTAGTAGGAACTATAAAGCTATCTGTAGTGTTCACTGCCTGTGCTAAAGTTGGAAGCACATAGGAGAGGACACACTGCAAATCAAGGACGACTGCCACCAGTACCAGGCCTGGGATAGCTCCACAGGAAGCCAGACATCCCGAGGCCTGCTACCAGCTGCCAGCTGCCTTAAGGTTCGGCCACTGGTAAAGCCACATGCAGTGTGAGAGTCAGGTGAGACATGGTCTCAAGGAATCACTAGAGTGGGAACAGCTGTGGTCATCAGGTTAATGTAGACTCTGTTTTGATACCAGTGCTGAGCCTGGAGCTACTTGCAAAAGTCTCAGAGCACACCAAGGCCAGTCACCACCTGCCTGTGGCCCATGGACTCTGATAGTTTTCCAAGAAAGAGTGAAATGTGGGAGGGCCTGGCTGCTTGCAGGAAAGTGCTTCCAGCACTGGGGGAGTTGGGTAGGGCAGGTTCTCAGTGAGTCAGCAGAATGGAGCAGTGGAGCTCACCAGACCAATCAGATTCAGATTTACCAGAGAAGGCAGGCTCAACACAAGAAAGTTGGTTCCTGCCTGCTGGCTGCACAGGAGAAAGACCCCACACAGGGAAAATGACAACTGCCCCCCAGCCCTGCCCTGAGCCATATACCTCAGCCTGCTCCCCATATGCCCCTGACGCCTCCTGAGTCACCATCCCTCCCCTGAAGCCCCAGGTGAGTGACTGTGAGTGAGTGAGTCTGTGTGTGAGTCATTTAAGAGGACACCAGAGTTTCCCACAGCCTTTGGTCCCACTGTTTTTCACAGCCAGATGTTGTGGGAGCTCCTCTTCCTGGCACCAGAACTCTGGATAGGGTAGGCCAGTGTGGGGCTGGGGGTCTCTCACTCCTCTAGGGGGAACTTCCATGGTCAAAATATCCCTCTCTGTTCTCAACCACTACATGGAGGTTTGGGACCAGCCCATTCTGCATCTCTGCCCCTCCTACCAGTCTCAGCCTGACTTCTTTATATCCTAAGCTATAAAACTTCTATTCAGCTAGAGTTCAGATGGTTCTCCAGGTTGATTGTTCTATAATTTTGTTGTAATTTTAATGTGTTCACAGAAGGAGGCAGGTACAGTGTTTATCTACTCCACCATCTTGGATCTCTCTTCTCTATAACTTTTAATATTGTGGGTTATTTTGTATTTTGACTGGAACATAAAAAAACAATGTAAAAGAATTAAATTTATTTTAATTTGAATGGAGTCCATTTTTGGAGTCCAAAAATATATGTCGTTCTTTTCTTTTTAAAAAAATATAGGTCTAATTTGTTCTGATCTAGAAATTTTCAATCTATTATCTGCAAAAAGAGAAAATATTCTTTCATTTGATATGGTTCACTTTTTTATTCCAATGTCTAATTTAAACTCAAAGTCAATTTACCTTTTGGTTTCTGCTGAGCGTTTCAAAGTGTTTCAAGAGCAGTGACTTTTTCTGTGATATGGACAGTTGCCTGTTACATGGAACAGGGCTAATCTCTAACTAACATAATTTGCTAGTTTGCTAGTGGGAATAGTTACTTGTAAAATTAGTAAACCCTATTTTCTTTCACAGTTAATCATTTTCTTTGTGGGCTAATTAAAGCCAATACATAATTTCATATTCGAATGAAAAAGAAAATGTTAAAAAATTCCTTTGGTTAGGTTTTATTTTTTTGACAAGGGGAGGCTATGTGACCATAATTGCCTTTGGTGGATCTGTCAACATAAACAAAGTATTACTGTAAGAAATTCTTGGGTTTGTTAATAATTTTAATTAATATTAAGCTTAAAATGTTCCTGCTTTCTCTTTGTTCTCTGGTGTTTGAGGAGAATGAGAATAGAAGGAGGGGTATGAGATGTGCCCAGCCAGGTAAACATAGGCTAGTGTTTTAATTTTATAAATGGGAAGACTTATATTGCCTGCTTGTGTTCTTACCTCTTGTCGTCATACTACAAAAATGAGAGATGAGCTCTGGTTGGCAACAAGAGTAGTCTTTGATGCATAGGCTAGATTGAACTGAAGCAGAAAAGATGATAAGGTTTGCAAATAGAGAAAAAAGTTATGTGACTGAGTCACTGGTATACTTTGCAGTGTACCAATGGCCTAGGAGTTTGGCTTAGCTTGCTTCAAGCTGTTGTGCTTATACCTAAATAGTTAGAAGGAGGTATATTTTATGTTCATAGCATTCTTTTTGGAGTAAGAATGTCTTCATTTTCTTCAGTGTGATATTTTAATGATTCACATTATTTATTCAAAAAATGTTTTACTGACTGCACATGAATACCAGGCACTATTCTAGGACTGGGAATGCATCAATAGACAAAAGAGATTAAAACACCCGTCCACAGGGAGCTTATATCCTAGTGATTAGAGATAGACAACAAATAATACAAAGAAGTAAATTATATAGTATGTTAGAGGATCATACATACTGTGGAGAAATTAAAGCAGGGAAGGGGTGGGGAGGGATTACAATTTTAAGGAAGGCAGTCAAGGAAGTGGACATTTGAGCAGAGATCTGAAGGAGGAAAAGCAAGGAACATTCACATGTCCAGGAAGTGAGTGTCCCAATGAAAAGGAAAAGGCAATGGAGGGCCATGAGACAAGCATGATTGGTATGTTTAAGGGATAGTGAGGAAGCCACTGAGGCAAGAGAGAAGTGAAGGACATCACGTGAACTAAGCAGGGTGTAGTGAGGAAGAATGCCAACTTGTAAAAAAAAAAAAGGCTGTTCTTATAACTGAGTCATTGGCTTTCCATTTCCCGTTTATAAGCGCTGATGGCATGCCCCTCGTATCTCAAACAGAGTTGGAGATCATCGTGCCCGAGACAGGCAGCACATATTCTTATTGGGGTTCTAGAAGCAGGAATGTCAATATTAGGAATAAATCCAGCAACATTTTTTCTTCTTTCTGCAAATACCATGTTGGAGAAGGGCTGCATCATCAATCTGTTCAGTGCGTTACTGTGATGCACAAGTCCCTAAACAGCATTCAGCGATCAGCAATGGTTTATAAACTTGTATTTTCCTTCAGAGATTAATTTAGCTGGCAGAGTTAAAGACATTTGAAACTAATGTTGCATAATTTTTGTTTTTCTATAGAATATTTAGCAAAAACTGTGAAGCAGGGAAAAAAATGTCAACAAACATATTAAGCCTATTGGTCTCCCATTATTCTTTTATGTTATATATACACAAAAGAAACACATTCTGTCCTACTGTACTAATTGGCTTAGAATTTAGTTACTTATTTAATTGCTTTTCTCACTCTATATGGTTAATAATTATTATGAACTAGTTGCTCTAGTACATCTTAACTATTATCAATGTAATATTAGCACATTTGGTGTATTTAATACATATATATTTGAAACACACTCTGGCCCATTATTCATATGAACACTTATGGCATTATTGTTTCATCAATGGTATTTCATAGTTTCCACACATGGTGCAGTCATCATTACACTTCTTGTGATGTTGAAACTTTTGATTCAGTATAGAAGAGCTGGTTAAATATATAAAAAATTCTTATGAACGTATTCATATACTGTATTATGGTCCAAATGGGTCTCATATGGTTTGATGAAGGTAAGTTAAATGTTTTATAATGTCACTATCTGTCAGTCATATTTTGTGTTAAATTTATAAATTAACTGAATGGTCTTGACATATCAACTGGATGTTTGTTTATTCATTAACTGGAGTAATTACATAAAAAGAATAAATCTCTCTATATCTCCTTTCTCTATCTTTCTCTCTCTGTATTATTAGGTTATAATAATAAAAAGCGATAATAACACAAAAACAATAGATTCTAATCTGTGTAGAATACTAATCTTAATCCATAATTTTTTTTCTATCGTGTTCTCTTAGAAATGTTTTGTGATTGCTAAGATCTTTAATCATGAACTTGTCACTGTGCAGAATGAAACCCCATTGAAATCTAGATCTGCTTCCTCAATGAAAATATGAAGCTGTTTATAAAACTTGGTATTTTGCATCCATTTGACTCTCTCCCTTTCTCACATAAAAACTAAAAGAGGGAATTTCTATTATTCAGTGTACACTATTTATTTCTGTTCAGTTATGGTAAATGCCTAAAATTCACTTAGGGCATAGGTTGAATTTTATTTTTTTATTCCAAGAAGTTCAGGCACTACTAAAGAGAGTTATTTGAATCAAATGAATCTAAAAACATTACCATAAAAAATTATGATGCTAAGGAATAAATGGTAAACAGCCCCTTTCAAAATGTCACTTTCCTAATTTGGCATATTTTTCATAAGCAAATGAAAAGAACAGCCAATATCTGTTTTTTGCAAGACAGATATGAATTTGAAATTTTAAATCAACATTTAAAAATGATAGTTGAAATAGAAGTCATCATTTCTACACTAAAAAGTTTTCTTTAATTCTGAGCTTTTATTGTTATTTTAAAGTTTGGAAAATTGAGAATGAGGAAAGTTAGAATATAATAATGAAGAAGTTGCACACATAACCAAAATATGAAGGCAGGGAAAAAAATCTTGAAAGAAGAATGAGGGAAAGTGTTCAAATAGTGAAGATAAAGGCACAACAGCAAGTGAGAAGTTGTGAAAACAAGACTGCACCCTCTCTTCCAACTTCTCAAATTCCTGTGTGAAAGATTCTTTTTTCTGTATTTTTTTAAATTAAAATTTATTGGGGTGATAACTGTTAGTAAAGTTACATGGGTTTCAGGTGAACAATTCTGTAACACATCATCGATATATCACATTGTGTGTTCACCACCCAGAGTCAGTTCTCTTTCCATCACCATGTATTTGATCCCCTTTACCATCGTTGGAGGGGGATAGGTAGGCCAGAGTGAAAGATTCTTTTGAAACTTTATTTTCTGATCTTTTCTACCTATTTCCTTCTTATTTAACATCTGATTAACAAAATGTGGGGAAATAAATGCCTCTACCTGTATCCTTTAGCAAAAGGTTAAAAATTACGGATATGGGATATAGAATATGTATTTTAAAAGAAGGAGTCAGAAATTCAACTGTTTGTACTTACTTCATAAGAAACTTGTACCATTGAATCTGATAATGTTGCAAAACTAATAGTCTGTAGCTTCTTCCATAGATTGGATACATAATCAATGAATTAAAAAAGCTAAACCAAATGTTTTGTATCAACGTAAATATCCCAAGTTACACTGATTCCCTGTTTTAAGTAACAATATGTGTTACAATGCTCTAGTGTATATGATGTCAAGATGCACGACACATGATTGAGGTGTAGACATAATATTCATTATACATTATTCCTTATACTATACTATAATATTCATTATACATTATTCCTTATACTATGAGAAACCTGCTACAAAATTGAAATTCAAATATTTCCATGTATATATCTATTTATAAAACTTAAGACACTCTTAGTACAAGCCATACTATATTCCCAATGAAAGCTAATAAGACCTGCTACTTACAATAAAATTGTACAGAAAGATTTAAGTTGACCAAAAACATGAATGCTGCATTTTTTTTTTTTCAGTAAGTTATAGGTGGCTGGGAGCCAAGCTACAGTAGTTCATGCCAGAAAATTTGTACACCAGAGCCTTATAGAGAATGATTAGTTAACATCATTTTAATGATGAATTAATGAGCAGTAAAAGCATTCTAATTCCAATATGTACAAAACCTTCTATTTGAAGATACAGGACCAGGGAGAACAGATCCATGACCTTTGTGATACTGGCAAAGGTTGGGTTCACTACAGTTAACACCCAATCCGTCTTTCAAGGTTAACTACACATGCCATGCTGGGAAATGAAACAATTACTAACGAATTTTATAGGTATATCCTGTCAAATTTAAAAGGCAATCAGAAGTCTAAATGAAAATTATGCCTGAGGAAAGCATATAAAGGAGAGAAACTAGGAAGAGGTGTGTATGTACCTCTATGTGTGTATTTCCTTAAAAAGACACCCTCAGGAAAAGGTAACATAAACTTTTCAAGTACACAAATAAAAGAAAATCCTTCCACTGAACAAAGTGAATGCCCAGCTACGGAAATGCAAGGGTCTTTAGGAAGGACAGCATCTAATCATCTGGACAATACCAGCACAGACAGGACAGATGATTCATTATTCTGTAATTAACTTTTAATTAACTTTACTCTGCTTTACTTATTTTAGAAAATTAAATAAACTTCATTTTATTGTTCATGCTAAACCAATAAGCAGAAGCTAAAATTCTGCTCTAATTAAAATAAGCAGTTGAGCAAAATTGTGTGTAAAGCATAATGAAGAACTGTTTCTGTCCAACTGATATATTTCTTATGTTCTCAAACACTTTGACAGGTTTTTCAAGAATTCTATTAGTTAGGCACTGAAGTCTTCTAAAATATGTGATTTAAGAAATAATATTATAGTCCAATATTAAGTATGGGACACATAATTGATTTAAACTTATTAAGTAACATTTCAAATCAGATGATTAAGAAAAATTACTGAGGGAGGGGAGAGGGAAAAGGAAAATGGAAAGGAAGGGAGAAAGAAATAATTTGAAATTGTGCTATTTCATCAGCCATCAGATTTTGTATACATATTTCATAGGAGCAAAGAAGAGAAGTCATAGAACTAACATGATAAAACGACATAATCTGGATCCTATTTTAGATTCCAGCTCTTTTCATTTTTAAACATTTGTTACATGTTTTTGTGTTAAGCCTAAAGCAATGAAATTCAATAATCAAACCTAAGATCATACTGGATGAGGAAAAGCTAAAAGCACATTCTTTAAGATCAAGAACAAGATAAGGATGTCCATTTTCATGACTTTTATTCAACATACTATTAGAAGTCCTAGCCACAGCAATCAAACAAGGAAAAGAAATAAAAGGCATTTGAGTTGGAAAGGAAGAACTTATAATGTCATTATTTGCAGATAGTAGGATACTATATGAAAAGAACCCTAAATATTCCACCAAAAACCTATTAGAAATGATAAATGAATTCAGTAAAATAGCTGGATATAAATTTAATATTCAGAAATTGGTTGCATTTTTATGTACCAATAACAGACTATCAGAAAGAGGAACTAAGGAAAGAATCCCACTTACCATTTCATCAAAAAGTAAATAAATAAATGAAATACCCAGGATAAATTTAATCAAGGAGGTAAAAAACTGTACTCAGTAACTTATGACATTAATTTTTTTTAATATGTCTCCTAGGGCAAAAGACAACAAAAGCAAAAATAAACAAATGGGACTACATCAAACTAAAAAGTTTTTGCTCAATAAGGAAAACCATGAACAAAACAAAAAGGCAACCAACTGAATGTGAAAAGATATTTGCAAATGATATATACAATAAGAGATTAATATACAAAATAGATATAGCACTCATCCAGTTCAACATCAAAAAACAAACAATCTGATTAAAGAATGGACAGTGGATATGAATAGACATTTCTCCAAAGATGAAAATCAGACAGCAAACAGATGTATGAAAAGATGCTCAATGTCACTAATCATCAGAGAAATGCAAATTAAAACCACAATGAGGTATCATCTTACAACTATCAGAATGGCTATCATCAATAAATTGAACAAGTGTTGCTGAGGATGTGGAGAAAAGGGAACCCTCTTGCACTGTTGGTGAGCTTGCAAATTGGTGCAGCCACTGTGGAAACAGTATGGAGGTTCTTCAAAAATTAAAAATAGAACTACCTTATGACCCTTCAATTCCACTCCTGGGTATTTATCTGAAGAAATCCAAAACACTAATTTGAATAGATATATGCACCCCTATGTTCACTGCAGCACTATTCACAATAGCCAAGATACGGAAGCAACCAAAATGGCCATCAATAAACAACTGGATAAAAAATAGGTGGTACATAAGAGGTCTGACAATTAAGTTCACAAACTTGTTGCAACGATGTTGCTAACCTTTCTTGATATCAGAGAGATTATTCATTATGAATTTGTACCAACTGGACAAATATTTAACCAAGTTTACTGTTTAGAAGTGCTGAAAAGACTGCATGAAAAAGTTAGACGACATGAACTTTTTGCCAACAATTCATGGCTCTTGCATCACGGCAGTGCACCAGCTCACACAGCACTGTCTGTGAGGGAGTTTTTAGCCAGTAAACAGATAACTGTATTGGATCACACGCCCTACTCACCTGATCTGGCTCCCAATGACTTCTTTCTGTACCCAAAGGTAAATAAAATATTGAAAGGGAGATATTTTGATGACATTCAGGACATCAAGGGTAATATGAGAACAGCTCTGATGGCCATTCCAGGAAAAGAGTTCCAAAATTGCTTTGAAGGGTGGACTAGGCACTGGCGTCAGTGCATAGCTTCCTAAGGGGAGTACTTCGAAGGAGACTGTAGTGATATTCAGCAATGAGGTATGTAGCACTTTTTCTAGAATTTCACAAACATAATTGTCAGACCTCACATATATAATAAAATATTACTTGGCCATAGAAAGAATGAAATCTTACCATTTGTGACAACATGGAGAGAACTAGAAGGTATTATTCTAAATGAAATACGTCAGACTGAGAAAGACAAATACCATATGATCTCACTTATATGTGGAATATAAATAACAAAATAAATGAACAAACCAAATAGAATCAGACTCATAGATATGGGGAACAAACTGATGGTTGCCGGATGGAAGGGGGTTTAGGGGATAAGTGGAAAAGGTGAAGGGATTAAGAAGTACAATTGGTAGTTACAAAATAGTCAAGGGGATGTGAAGTATAGGGAATATAGTCAATAATATTGTAATAACTATGTATGTGCCAGGTGGGTGCTAGACTAGTCGGGGGGGGGGGGGGTCACTCGGTAAATTATGTAAATGTCTAACCACTGTGCTGTACATCTGAAAGTAATACATTGAATATCAACTCTAATTGAAAAAAGATAAGAAAGAAAGAAAGAAGGAAGGAAGGAAGGAAGGAAGGAAGGAAGGAAGGAAGGAAGGAAGGAAGGAAGGAAGGAAGAAAGAAAGGAAGAAAGGAATTCAGACTTCAGTGCAAGGATGATATTTAAGGAAAATCAAAGGAGATGAGGCAAACTGCATAGCTCTCTGGGAAAACAGCATATCTTGAGGAAGTGTGTTCCAGACAAAAGAAACAGCAAGTGCAAAGGTCCTGAGGTAGAAGCATGCTTAAAATATTGAAGGAAGCCAGTGCAGCACAAGAAGAATGCTTAAAGAGAGCAGAAGGGGGTAACATCAGAGGAAAACGGCAAGTCATATCACAGAGGGCCTTGAAAGTTATTTGAGGACTTTGGCTTTTACTTTGATTAAGATGAGAAATCATTGAAGGATTTTGAGCAGAGGAGTGATGTGGTCAGGTCTATACTTTAAAAATAACACTCATAGGTGCTATGTTGAGAATATCCTGTTTCCTGCTGGGGCAGAAATGGGAGACCAGGTAGGAGGCCATTGCAATAAGGTAAGAAGTGAGTGGCTTGAAGCAAGCTGACAGCAATAGAAGTGAAGAGCAATAGTCGGACATCTAGATTATTCTGGAACTAGAGCTGAATGGATTAATTGGGAGAACAGAAAAACTACGTGAGCCCAGAATGACGCTAAGATTTTTGCCTTGAAAAATTGTAAGGTTGGACTTGCCATTTTGTTTAAACGAGGGCACTAGGGGGAGCTGTTAGGGTAGGTGGAAGACTAGGAGTTTGGTTTTGAGCGTGCTGATTTTTGCTCATATTGAGCTTGAGATTTGTAGTGTGCGGCTAAGTGAAAAATCAACAACCTTAGGGATTTGAAATAAATTGACTTCATGTCAGTTTTGGCCAAAACTCCCATAAGAAGCTTTCATTTTTTGACGTGAAAAAATGTAACAAAGGAATTAGTAAACATTTCCTTATAATATTTTGTGTTCACATGTAAATTGAGAGATTTGTACTTTATGCAAATCCAAGTCCTCTTTTTTTACCCAAAATGCCAAGAAAATTTTTATTTATTTATTTATATTGGTTTCAGGTTTACAAAACAACATAATGATTAGACATTTATATACCTCACAAAGTCAAAATCACAAGTCTGCTATCTATCTGACACCATACATAGCTATTATAATTCTATTGACTATATTCCCTATGCTGTACTCTATATTCTGTGACTATATATTTTTTAATTATAGTTGACATTCAGTATTATTTTCTATTAGCTTCAGGTGTACAACATAGTGATTAGGCACTTGTATAATTTATGAAGTGATCCCTCCAATAAGTCTAGTACACATCTGACACTATACATAGTTTTTACGTTATTTACTATATTTTCCATACTGCACTTCACATCCCTGTGACTACCAATTTATACTTCCTAACCCCTTCTAGTAACCATCAGTTTGTTCTCTGTATTGATGAATCTATTTCTGTTTTGTTTGTTCCTTTAATTCTGTTCTTTAGCTTCCACATAAAAGAGAAATCATATATTACTTGCTTTCTCTGTCTGACTTATGTCACTTAGCATAATACCTTCTGGTCTATCCATGTTGTTGCAAATGGTAAAATTTCATTCTTTTTTATGGCAGACTAATACTACATTGTGTAAATGTACCACAATTTCTTTATCCAGGTGTCTATTGATGGGCATTTTGGTTGTTTCCATATTTTGGCTAGTGTGAATAGTGCTGCAATAAACCTTTTTTTTTTTTTTTTTAAATATATTGGGTGCATATATTTTTTCAAATTAGTGTTTTGGTTTCTTCAGAAAGTAGCCAGGAGTGGAATTGCTGGGTCATAAGGTAGTTCTATTTTTAATATTTTGAGGAATCTCCATATTGTTTTCCATAGTGGCTGCACCAATTTGCAATCCCACCAACAGGGTGTAAGGATTCCCTTTGCTCCACATACATGCCAACTCTGTTGTTTGTTGATTTATTGATGATAGCCATTTCTACAGGTGTGAGCTCATATCTCATTGTGGTTTCTATATGCATCTCTGTGATAACTAGTGATGTTGGGCATCCTTTCACATGTCTCTTGGCCAACTGTATGTCCTGTTTGGAGATGTATATTCAGGTTCCCTGCCCATTTTTTTATTGAATTGTTTGTTTTCTTGGTGTTGACTGATATGAGTTCTTTGTAAATTTTGATATTAACCCCTTATCAGACGTATCATTGGCAAACATATTCTTCCATTCAATAAGATATATTTTGTTTTATTGATGGTTTCCTTTGTTATGAAAAAAAATTTTTATATTGATGTAGTCCTATTTATTTATTCTTTCTTTCATTTCCCTTTCCAGAGGAGATGTATCAATAAAAGTATTACTAAGGATAATGCCTGAGCGTTTACTTTCTATATTTTCTTCTAGGAGTTTTATGGTTTCCGGTCTTATAATTAAGTTTTTAATTCATTTTGAATTTATTCTTGTATGTGGTGTAAGAAGGTGGTCCAGTTTCATTTTTTTTTTTGCATGTATCTGTTCAGTTTTCCCAGCACCCTTTATTAAATAGACTGTCTTTACTCCAATGTAAATTCTTGCTTCCTTGGTTATATAGTAAATGATCATATAGGCATGGGTATATTTCTGGGCTCTCTATTCTATTTCATTGACACATGTCTTTTTATGCCAATACCATGCTTTTTTTAAAAAAAAAATACATTTTATTAGGGGATATTGGGGGACAGTGTGTTTCTCCAAGGCCCATCAGCTCTAAGTAGTTGTCCTTCAATCTAGTTGTGGAGGGCACAGCTCAGCTCCAAATCCAGTTGCCATTTTCAATCTTTAGTTGCAGGGGGCGCAGACCACCATCCCATGCAGGAATTGAACCGGCAACCCTGTTGTTAAGAGCTCGTGCTCTAACCAACTGAACTATTTGGCAGCCCAATACCATGCTGTTTTGACTAAGATGGATTTGTAGTATAATTTATAATTTGATATCAGGTAGTGTGATACCTTCAGCTTTGTTCTTTCTCTGGATTGCCAAGGATATTTGTGGTCTTTTATGGTCCCATAGAAATTTTAGGATTATTTCTTCTAGTTCTGTGAAAAATGCCATTGGTGTTTTGATAGGTATTGCACCGAATCTATAGATTGCTTTGGGTAGTATGGCTATTTTAACTATATTAATTCTTCCTATCAATGAGCATTTATTTTTATATTCTTTAATTTCTCTCTTCAATGTCTTATAATTTTCTGAGTAGTTTTTTTTTTTTTTTTTTTTTACTTCCTTGGTTAACTTTATTCCTAGGTTGTTGTTTTTTAATGAAATTGTAAATAGGTTTGTTTTCTTAATCTCTATTTCTCATAGCTTGTTATTGGTGTATAAAAATGCAACTGATTTCATATCCTGCTACTTTATTAAGTTAATTTACCAGTTCTAATAGGTTTTTGGTGGAATCTTTGGGATTCTTTATATATAGGATCATGTAATCTGCATAATGACAGCTTCACTTCTTCCTTTCCAATTTTAATGCCTCTTATTTCTTTTTTCTTGTCTGATTGCTGTGGCTTGGACTTCCAGTACTGTGTTGAAAAGAGTGCTGAAAGAGGGCATCTTGCCCTGTTCCTGGTGTTAAGGAAAATGCTTTTAGATTTTCCCCTTTGAGTATGATATTAGCTGTGGTTTTGTCATATATGGCCTTTATTATGAAGAGATATATTCCGTCTATGACTACTTTGCTGAGAGTTTTTATCAGAAATGGATGTGTTCCATAGATTTTGGGTTGTTGTGTTTTCACTTTGTTTCTCTCCAGGTATGTTTTGACTTCTTCCTTGATTTCATTGTTGACTCATTCATTATTTAGTAGCATATATTTTAGCCTGCATGTATTTGTGTGTTTTCCAGTTTTCTTCTGTTTTTCTTGTAGTTGATTTCTAGTTTCACAATAATGTGGTCAGAGAAGATGCCTGATATGATTTCAATCTTCTTAAATTTATTGAGACTTGTTTTGTGGCCTAACATGTGGTCAATCTGGAAAATGTTCCATGTGCACTTGAAACTAATTTATATTCTGCTGCTTTGAAGTGAAATATTCTAAAAATATCAGTTAAATTCATCTTGTCTAATGTGTTATTTAAGGTCACTGTTTCCTTCTTCATTTTCTGTCTGGAAGATATGTTCATTGGTGTCAGTGGGGTGTTAAAGTCCTCTACTATAATTGTGTTACTGTCAATCTCTGCCTTTATGTCAGTTAATATTTATTTTATATATTTAGGTGTTTCTTTGTTGGATGCATAGATGTTTACTAGGGTTATGTCCTCTTGTTAGGTTGATCTTATTATGTAATGCCCTTCTAGTCTCTTATCATCATCTTCCTTTTAAATCTATTTTTCTGATATAAGTATTGCTACTCTAGGTTTTTTTCTCATTTCCATTTCTGTTAAATATTTTTTTTCTATCCCTTTACTTTTAATCTATGTATGTCGTTTGATCTTAGGTGGGTCTCTTGTTGACAGCATATGCTTGAGTCTTGTTTTCTTATCAGTTCAGCTACCTTACGTCATTTGATTGCAATGATTTATCCATTTACATTTAAAGTGATTATTGTTAGGTACATAGTTATTGACATTTTATTATTCACATTTTTATCTTATTTTGTTGCTTTGTTTTTCCCCTTCTTCTTCTTAAAGAAGTCCTTTTAACATTTCCTGTAATATGGGTTTGGTAGTAATGGATTTCTTTAGTATTTTTCTTGTCTGAGAAGCTCTTTATCTCGACTTCAATTTTAAATGATAGCCTTGTTGGGTAGACTAGTTTTGGTTTTAGACTCTATTTTCCATAACATTGAATATTTCCTGCCAATCCTTTCAGGCCTGGAAAGTTTCTGTTGAGAAAGCAGCTGACAATCTTATGGGGGCTTCCTTATATGTTACTAGTTGCCTTTCTCTTGCTGCTTTTAGGATTCTCTCTTTGTCTTTAACCTTTGTCATTTTAATTATAATGTGTCTTAATGTGGCCCTGTTTGGGTTTATCTTGTTTGGGCTTCTGTACTTCTTGGGCCTGTATGTCAATTTCCTTCACCAGGTTAAAGAAGTTTTCAGTCATTATTTCTTCAAATAGGTTCTCAATCCCTTACTCCCTCTCTTTTCCTTCTGATACTCTTATGATATGAATGTTATAATGTTTGATGTTGTCCCAGAGGTCCCTTAAACTACCTTTTTTAAAAAATTATTTTTCTTGTTCTGATTGGGTGTTTTCTGTTACCTTGTCTTCTAAATTGCTGATTTGATCCTCTGCTTCATCTAATCTGTTTTTGATTCCTTCTAGTATATTCTTCATTTTAGTTATTGCATACTTTATTTCTGAGTGGTTCTTTTTTGTGGCTTCTATGCCCTTCTTTATACTTACTATCTCTTTGATGAAGTTCTCACTAACTTACTTAAATATTCTTATAATCGGTGTTTTAAGCTCTGTCTCTGGTAGATTGGTTGCCTCCATTTCATTTAGCTCCTTTTCTTGAGTTTTCTCCTGTTCTTTTATTTGGGACATGTTTCTTTGTTTCCTCATTCTGGCTGCCTCTCTGTGTTTGCTTCTATGTATTAGGTAGATCTCCTATGTCTCTCAGTCTTTCTTGGGTGGTTTTATATAGTTGGTGTCCTATGTGGTCCAGTGGTGCAGTCTCCCTGATTGACTGTGCATGTGTTCCAGGAGTGTCCCTTGAGTGTATTGTGTGCATTCGCCTGTTGTAGTTGAACCTCAATTGCTTTTGGTGCATTAGTGGGTGGGATTGATTCCTAGGCTGACTGACTGTGTGGGTTTTCTATGCCCATGTATATAAACTCCTGTGTGTGGGGCGGTGACCCCTCAGAGGGGGATTTACCCCATTGGGCTCTTGTTCCCATTATGACCACCCTTTTCATCTGCTGCTGTGGAACTAAATGGGTAGTGCTCTGGTGTGGTCTGAAGCTGGCCTCCAAATATGTTGTTTCTGATGTCTCTTGGGAGGGTCTCCCATGCAGGCTAATTTCAGCCTTGCCTGTGACTATCCCAGGGCTACCCGGTGGGAGCTACAAAGCAAATGTTGTTCATTGCTGTCTGTGCTGGACCTCGAGACATGTGTGGGTGGCCTCGCTGTGAACTGAAGCTGGCTGCCAGCAGTATTTGGCCTAGGGCAGTTTAGTAAAAGTCCCAGGGCCCCCTTGACATGTTGCTACCCACTAGCTGTCCATAAGTCTCAGCCATTGAAACAGCCTCCTTAGGTGTGCAGGCTGGGTTGGTTGATTTGGTGTTGAGAATTTCCCAGGGATGCAGTGCTAGCTGGGTGGGGCAGGATCCCAGGGAGTCCTGAGTCATGGCCAGTGGTTTTTACAACATTAATACAGATTTGATCCTTGCACCAGTGCTGGGCTGTGAGCACTTCATCAACCCCCCGAGAACACCATGGCCAGCCACTGCTTGCCTTAGGCCCACAGGTCTCTGAGAGCCACCCATGAGAGACTGCAGTGCAGGATGTAGCTGACTGCTCCCTACCAAAAATTTTCCAGATGACCCTGGGTCCTCTGCTATTGTAAAAGGCTTCCACAGCTTGAGAGACATGGCTGGCCACACAGGAGCCAAGAGCACTAGTTGGGTGGGGCGGGGACCCAGGGTGTACCAAGGTGGTGTGCATGCATAGATTTTATCAGACCAATGCTGTCTCAGATTTTGCCCTTTGCTGGAGGTTTCACCATGGAAAAGAGAATGTTCCCCTGTAGGCTACACGTGAGGCAGGCTCCATACAGGGAAAATGGCGGCTGTCCCTTCATCCCTCAGCCCACAGCCACACAACTCAGTCTTTCCCTGAATGTCTCTGGTGCCTCTTAAGTTTCTGCCCCTCCACTGGAGCCCAGGTGAGTGTTTGCAAGTGAGTGAGTCTGTGCACAGGTCCTTTAAGAGGACATCTGGGTTTCCAGCTGCTTTCCTTCTCACCATGTCAGACGGAAAGAGTTCTTCCTGATCATCACAGCCAAATGTTATGAGGACTCCTCTTCCTGGCACAGGACCCTTAGGCTTGGGAGTCCATTATGGGGCTGGGAACTTACACTCTTCTGGGGGAACTCCACCACCGAGGTGTCCCTCTCGGTGTTCAATTACTACTTGTGGGTTTGAGTTCAGCCCATTTCACATCTCTGCCCCTCCTACCAGTCTCAATGTAGCCTCTTCTTGATATCCTTAGTTATAGGGTTTCTGTTCAGCTATTCTTCAAATGATTCTTGAGGTTGATTCTTCTATATTTTAGTTGTAATTTTGATGTTATCCTGGAGGCAGCAGGCATAGTGTTTACCTACTCCACCATCGTGGACATTCTTCCCATCCTGTTGTTTTTAATCTCACCTCAATTTCATCTTGCAGTTATTGTGACATCCCAGACAGATGGCCAGTGGGAACATGGCTGGAGGAGAGGGAGGCCAAGACTACAGGTACAGCTGAAGCCACATTTAAAAACTTTTAAATGTACAGTTATTAATGGTAAGATAGAAATAATAGAATTAGTTAAACATTAATAGGTTTAATGACATTTATTTTTATTGTATAATTTTAAAGCAAATCCTAGATAGCATATCTTTTCATTCATAAATACTTCTGTAAAAATGTTTATGTCTAAAAAGTGTGTTTTATCCACTTACTTATCCAGTGGATATACATTTCAATTCCAATTCTAATTCCAGTGCACATATACTATCACATTCAAGGCCTTATCTCTCTACTGGTAGGTGTAAGAGATTCTTAAAGCAACTTTTAAAAGTTGTGCTAAACAAAGTGACAATAATAAAGTTAAATATAAATTCTTCAGTGAGACTACATTCTACATATTAAAATAAAACATGTCCATTTCTTCATGCAAAATAAAAAATAAATTTATGTCACTCTATTATAAATTCCAGTTATCAGCTCATAACTGCATTGCTCTTAGTCAAATGCAAGAACATAGCCAATAACTTGAAATTTTTGAGTGTCAGAGTATAGTTTGTCCTTGATTTTTATTTCTAATGGCAAATTCTGTTTCTGTTGCAAAATATTTCTTAATATAAGGCTGAAACATTTTCTTCTTTAGTTTCAGATCAATGCTCCTTGTCCTTCTATCTTTTGATGGTTTGAATAATCACATTCTTTCATTTATACAGATACTTTTAAAGTATTTGTAGACTGTGATCGAATCCTCTTCAATCTTCTCCTCTTTTGAATATATAAATGTCTACGACCCTATATCTCATCAAACACACTACTTATATATTTTTTGCCCACCTTTTTTTTTATTTTTAATTTTCTATTAACTCTCTCAATTCTTGTACAACTTTTCTATTGCCGATATAAATAGAAATGCAATAACTCGTTTATTTTTATCAAAGCTAAGTAGAGTTGAAAAGAAGGATTTGTCACTGTGTCAAGTTTTATAATCCTTATATGGTCTATACTTACTCTTTAATTAGTATATGTTCAGTTGTTTCTCGACTATATTATTTATAGCTCCTTGTTTAATATCCATATTTACATATTACTTCCCTGAGAGAGCCTGAATTCTCTGAGTCACTAGAAATACTTATATTGACTCTGGAAAGAGTATTATATCCTCAATAATTTGTTGATTACAGCTCTAAAATTCTGACCTTGAAATTGCATTAATTTATCATAAACTTAACTAATTTCAAATGTGATTGTTGCTACTGAAGTCTCTACATTTGCACAGTTGGTAAGAGTTTTCCTAATAAATAATAATGCTAATTAGGTCTGCTTTTTATTTCTATGCTAGTATGGGTATTTATATGCTTAGATACATATTTACAAAAGTAGCTATAGACATTCTACTCTACACACATATTTATAAAAAGTAGCTATAGGTGTTCTACTGAATTTTTAAATGCATTTCATAGTAGAGATCTTGGAAAATTCAATAAGGATATGTATTCAGCTCAGTGGTAAAAATGAACCCAAATACAATGATAAAAAAATACATAACTCTAATTGAAGAATTGTGAAAAAATAATAAATAGGGTAGTAGGATGTGTGTGTGAGTGTGTGTGTGTGTGTGTGTGTGTGTGTGTGTGTGTGTGTTGGGTTGGGGAGATTTTGCATGTGTATATTTTGGGGAGTTATTAGTCCTCAGGAGTCCTCAGAGTATTTCCCAAAGGAACTCACAACGAAAAGGTGATTCATTTAAGGGGCCCTAATTGTATGCATACATGTATTCATTTTCTGTCAAAGTTCGGAAAATAAGTAAAAAGAATAGTGTTGTTATTTAACTGGAAATTTGTTTTATTAAGCTCAATTCCTTTTCTTGCCTACATTGGGGTTAGGAGCAAGCATTGAAAACTATAATGGAATCCCGATTTAACTCAGGACATTGAGAACCGTCAAAAGTCAGCTGTCTCTGTTATACTATGTGATTACAGTATATGATGAAAACCTATATTGCTTAGTAAGAAAGATGCATAACAATTTATACTTAGAAGTAGGAAATTTGTATATTTACAAAGGTCTTTTCATGAAGATACCTAAAGTACCACTGAATCTCTACGTTAAAATGGATACAAAGTTTAAGACTCCCAGAAGCAGTGCTGTTCTTGTGAAATTGTGTACTGATCAACTTCATCCTGTGCCTCATATTTTGGTTCAAAGAAAATATACATTACGGCAAAAAGGCATATCTCAGATTCAATTTGCGAGCTGTCAAGCCACACTGACACTGAGGCTTGGGGAGTTAAAGTCCAGTTATCACTTATGTTTCAACAACAGATTTTAGATGAACTCTTGTGCTTTGGGTAATTTCTGCGGTGATGGTTACTGTAGCAAATTAAACCTATTTCATGTTTGTATATTTTAATGGGGCTACCAAACTATCGCAATGCAATTTTTCCAAAGCACCATCATTAGTTAATGGGTCCTAAGAATTGCAACTTCACAAATTTTAATTATCAATGCATCTTCAGTATGTACTACCTGATATTTTTTGACATCGGCCTAAAGTTCTCCATGTCAAAAATAAATATATAAATTAAACATCAGTGAAAGACAGCCCAGGCCACTTTCAAATGGAGTCAGTGTATCCAAAGGTTAGAGGATAACATATAAAGAAAATGTTATAATGGAAAAATGCTTCCGCAGGAAAATAGACATGCAAAAACCCCTTTAATCCCCATTTTTGTCTTCCTTGGACCAAGGAAGCAGGCTTTGTAATATTGCTACAGGCAACTGCAATCCTAAAGCCAAAGGATCTATGCAAACAATTCATTTTCTCTCCCATTCCCCTGTCATGAAATACCAAATATGCACACTTTTCTCCAGTCTTATACGTTACTGTCTCTTTTATTCTCTTAGAACTCCCTTCACAGGATCGATGCACAAACTCCCATTGCTCTCCCTGTGGGAGTAGAAATTTGCTCAATGGGCATTGGCATTCCCCTTTTTCAAAAATGTTTTTGTGGGGCCTTTCCCTCAATTCTTTCCTGATCTTAAATGATATCTTCTTCATGATTCAACTTGGTTCCAGACACATTTTGCCATTGCTTTGACATCTTGAGGTATTTTAGCAACTTCAATTTAGGCTCACACACTTAGGAACAAAATCTCAGCGAAAAATACCTACCACCCTTTGCACTGAACACATGCATCACCTACATATCCCAACTACAGACTTATACCAAACCAACTAAAACAATACACTTAATCTAGTACTACTAATAACAATAATTAAATATCCACTATTAAAATAGTAATGCGTTGCTTTGTAACACCCATAAAATTCTGACAATAAATGCTATTTTGTGTCATAAGTTCATACATAGAAAACATTTTACGTATTAGTAGTAGAATAGTAAATATCTTATTTTTGTTATTTATTTTTACATTAGATATTTATTTTAAGCCACCCTTCAGCTTTTCAATATTCTCTGGATTTTCTTACTTATTGTATTCATAGGTACCCGGTTTTTGAGTCATTTTTGCATGAGGACTTAGGTCAGGTTTAATCCGACAAGGGACTGGAACTAACAGGAAGCTGGAGTGAGGTCTGAGTCCGAGATCAGAAGACTTGGATGAAGTTTCCTAAGATTGTTATAAATCAGAAATTAACCAAGTGTCCAAAGACCCCAGGGCGAGGCAGCAAGCAAAAAATGTGAACTCTGAGTTCTTGGCAGCAAGTTGACAAGCCAGCAAACATAAAGTCAAAGCAGAGGCCAGAACACCAGTGATATCCATGACTTGGCAGGTCAAAAATTTGTCAACTGTGATGTCAAAGGAAAGAAAGGTAGGGTCAGTAACTTTAGAGTGACCAAAGTATGTGAAATGCCCTGGCTTAGATGTCCGGTTGTGTAGAAAAGAGGATGAGATTACGTCTGTCCTCTTCCTGCTCAGCAGTGGCCTTGGACTTGTCAGCACAAGTAGGGAGGGGTGACAGGTCCCTGACAAATACAGTATGATGGACAAATGTGTTCTCTGAAGTCGCCTAGGTAATCATTCAACACACATTTACTGAGATCCTATTAGGTGCCAGGGACAGTTCCAAGCATTGGAGAGACCACTGAAATTAAAATATATAGTACTTGTCCTTCCATCTATAATCGAGGAAAGAATACAGATAAGTAAATGAGCACTGGCACAGTGCTGTAATGTGTGCTGAGAGTGAGACACACCAAGCACTCCGGTCACACATAAAGGGACACCTAATACGACTTTCAGAATTATGGAAAACTTCTAGAGTTACAGAGGAAGAGCATGTGCAGAAAAACAGTAAAGATGTGAGAAAGAATGTGGAGTATGAAGAGACATACCAGCAGTTTAATATTCCTGAAAGAAGCACTGGGACTCTGGAGGAATTATTGGAGACCTGCAGGATATTAAAAAGTGAAAGGACACTAAAGATTCTGTGGTCTGGACCTTAGAGATCTGAAACAGTTGCAGTATTTGACGAAGGTCACTGGGCACAGGTAAAGGGCTCAGGAGGGTACAGATCTGGACTTTCAAAAGGAACTAACTCAAAATAGTGCACATTGGAATGTGCCTTAGCAAATATGTACATGTACTAATTTTCTTCATTATCTTTATTTATTTATTTATTTATTTACCACGGAGTAATTCCCCATATATTAGGCTTAAGTCATTCATTCTACGTATGTTAGCTCAATGTCTAAAACTGGTCACCCCCCACAAAACCTGCTTTTTCCCAGCCCACAGAAAGGTGACAAGGGACTTCACCATGACCTGTAATTAGAGTTGATGAAGTTGGGGAATATTCTGAAATGAGATTGAACAGAGTTTGGGAATACATTGTGGAAGGCACAGCTAAGAGAGGGAATTTAGCTTTTTTCTATTGGTAACAAGGATCAAACAAATAACTAACTATGTGATACATTTCTTTTCTTATCATTGTAGATGTTTGTTTGGACTGGAGAAAAACCGATGGCAATGAATCTTCTTAGGTGCCTGTTCCCAAATTAATGACAGAAGATGGTAAGTGTTAAGAAAGGAAGGCAGAACTCAAGAGATATTTCTGAGCTACAATGGCTGAAACACCTGGACTGAGTAGTGGTAGTGAAGCTGGAAAGAAATGGATGGGTTCCAGAGATCTATAGGAGATGAAGTGACAAATCTTGAAGACTCTTTGGCTATGGATATGGAGACAGGAAGAGCCAATGCTTATTCATGTCTTCTGTTTGCACAACTGAAAGGAGGGTGATACTTACACTGGGGTAGAAGAGGTGGATGTGATATGTGGGTGACTTTTAGACCTGTTCTGCCTGAAGTTTCTTTTGAGACGTAGAGGAGGAGATATCAGTAGGCAGAGAGCTATATCAGTCTGTAGTTCAGAGGAGAAGCCCAGGCTAGAGATGTATAATTTGTGTCACTGTCAGTGATAATGGAAACCAGAGTAATGGATCAGGATACCTTTGAAAAGAATGCAAGGTGAGTGGATAACAGAGTCTAGAATTTATGAAACAGAGTTTTGGTAAATCCGAACCTTTAGAGCCTGAATAATGAGTTGAAGAGGTAACTTTACTTTGGTATCAGTAAAAGAAACAAATGGAAATTATGATGTCACAAAAGCTAAGGAAATGTATGCAGAAGAAGGAAATAATCAACAATATTGAGTAAAATCGACAGATCAAGAAACTGAGTGGACAAAAACTTAATATAAAAGCAATTTATGACTAAACCAATGTTATTTTTCAAAATAGCCACACCAATAGGAGATAAATTGTTTAAATAGAAAAATAAGCAAATGAAAATTTGCCCACTATAAGTTTTTATATAAACTTACTTATTAGCATTCTACAAGAGTTTTTCCAGTTTTGGAGGGAAGCCAGATTAGAGTATTTTAAGAAAAGTTTGGATAGGGGAGTAATAGAGACAGTGAGGGTAGATAACATATTCAAAAAGTTAGACTGTAAAGGAGAGAAGAAAGATAAGCAGAAACTGGAGTGAGAAATCGGTTATTTGTCTTAGAATGGACAAGATTAGAGCATGCTGACGGGGGCTGTGGTAGAGGGAATGATAATTGGCTATCACTGTCTTTGTCTTCATACACACGGTGTCCTTCTTCTCAATTTAAAGATGTCCTGTGGTAAAACAAAATGATATTGAATTGTAGAGGCCTGGAGGTCATGGTGTTTGGGGAAGCAGGAGTGTCAACAGATAGTTCATGGAGGGAAAAAAACAAAACAATTAACTCCAGGGTGTGACCCTGTAGCAGGAAAAGGGAAACCCATGTATTTGCTCATGTTTTTCATCTTGAATTATAAAAATGTAACTGAATAATAACTTTAACTGTCTCCTCTTTAGTTCTATAATTCACATATGGTTAAAATAGGATTCACTCAGCAGGTTGCAAGCTTGTGCCTCTAAACATATTTAGTTGAGCAAGAAGGCACAAAATAGAAACATATGTGTTTTCTTTTAAGGTACGCTGCTTCAGTAGTATTGTCAGCACTTTCTGAGCGCCTCTTCCATATGCATCTCACATACTTTTTATAAATACTCTGTGTTGAGTCATTTTGATGTCATCTATTAAACCCTCCTTGCGAATATTTATTCATTGCTTTATGGGATTTATGAAAATAATAGCCTCTATAATAAGATATACTGTAAGAATGTTAAATTAGAAACAGATCTAACAAAGATATATTTCAGACATTCAGTACCACTTAGAAACAGCCATTTAAAACAGATAAGCTTTGTATCAAAGTTTGACGGTCAATAAACATAGTGTTTTTGGGACAGAAATGAGATTCTTATAATAATGGTCCTTTGGGGAAAATCTCGAGTTTCTTGTCTGTGGAGTCCAAATCCTAGGGCTATTATTATCAATAACCCCCAGAGCTACTTTACTTTCTTTGCTTTATAATGACACTTTAAAATAGCATTCATGGATATTCTTGGCAATATTGACACTGATTTGGCATTTAACATTTGCAAAGCAACCCTCTGACATATTTCTGTTAACACCAAGAAATCTACTCATGTTGGACCATGACTCAAATACTCAACGTGGTGCATTTTCACTGGTCTGTACTTTCGGTTTCTAAGCTCTGTTTAACCCAGAGCCTGTTCCCCACAATCCGAGCCACGCAGGCTGCCCTCTCTTCCCCACAAGTACTTCACTCGTGTTCTGCATGAAGCTTGTTCATAAATGTCCTTTACTTAAAGAACAGCCACACCAAGAGGAGATACATATAATAGTATAAATAGAAAAATAAGCAAATGACAATACTTTGCCCCCTGGAGCTTTTTGTAACGTATTTATTAGCATTCTATGACACTTTTTTTCCTAACACAAATGAAAGATTGTCATACAAATCTATTGGATTGAAATGCTATGCTACTCACGTCTGTCTAAGACTATATTCTTTCTTTTCCTTTCTTGTTCTTAGACTTGCTGCTCGGTTTCCAGAGAGATTCGTTGGCTTTTGTCCCCATACAGTTTTCCCTTCGTCAGTTGCATGGCAGCTAGATATTCTAGCTGGTTTATTCCCTTTCACACACTGCTCTGTCAAAACTGCTCACTTACATTTTCTGCAGATCACTACTAGCCACAGACAACACTGCTCTGCAGAAAACCTGTGTCCTGCTCCCTGCACAAGCTGCCATTACACCCGGCACTTCCCTTCCTTCTCTGGGACATGTCACTCATGTGTTTCAGCAAATGCCAGCTGTCCCTTATATCAGTACACTGTCCCTCCATCAGGGATATTTGACAAGTATTCTCTATTCATTTTACTTGGCACTTTCTTCTATCTAGCAAACACCTTCCTTCACTCACTCCTTCAGGCTTCTCTCACCAAGCACTGTATGCATTCCATATCCCAGGAATAAAATTTCTAACATATTTCTCTTTCTCCCTTATGACAATATTTTTATTTTTAAAAAACTTTGTTTTTCTGAATGGACCAGATAGTTGAGGCTATACACACTCTAAAACACAGGTAGTTAATAGCTATCATTAGAATATTGCATAGTTTCTATGCAAACGTGTATTTCTTATTTTGTGGAAGAACATGAGATATTATACAAATAGTAAAGATATTCCTGTGTAATAAAAGCTATAATGTTAGAAAGTAACATTTATAGCTTTAATCTAAGGCAATGAGTTTTATCAGTAAGAGTGTCAGAGAACATAAGCAGTTAAGATTTCTAGAGGCAAAACGTACCCAATTAAGGTGATTTACCACATTTCAAAATGACTTGACAAGTACATTTAACTCCCTAAAATGATATCTGTTCTTATATCTGTCGTGGCTTAGAAAATTATGGGAATTCAAGATATCATCATCACCATCATCATCATCATCACCAAAGCCATTTATTAGGTATATTTCTATGATGGATCTACTACTAAAACCTTTTAGAATATAGCTCATACCATCAAAGAAGTTGTAGTCTGCTATAGTGGTATAAAAAACTATACTGAATACAGGTATTCATAAGTATATATGAATGCTCAGATTAAATAATACTTTGCTGTGTTATTAAATTTAAGATATTTGGTCTAAGATAAATAAGTTGCTGATAATTTAGATTAGGGGTCAGAAAATCTTTGTAGAAAACAAACAATAAATACTTTCAGCTCTGTGGGTCAGATGGTCTCTGTGGCAACTACTGAACTCTGACGTAATAGCACAAAATGAGCCAAGAAATATATAAGTGAATGGCCATGTCTGTGCTCCTATAAAATTTTATTTATAAAAATAGGCAGTTTTTTAAATTTGACATACAGGCCACAGTTTTGCTGATCTCTGCGTTAGATGATGGAAGAATCCAACGGTTTTATAAAGTCTTACTTCTTTATAAAATAAAGAAATAAATAAAGATTTTTTTATTATTATTGATAAAGAGACAATGATATGAGCCATTAAGCCAACTTGAACTTTCAAGAGAGAAAAGAAAATTCTTAGAGGCCAAAAATCATAGGAAATGACAAATACAGGGAAGCAAACCAGTGCTAAAGCCAGTGGCTACTGTGGAATATTTCCCAAGCAGCCTGAAGCTTTGTTTTGAATGATTCATGGGAGTAAGACTGAAAGCAAAGACCTGGGTCTTAGTGAGATAGGAAGTCACACTTCAAATCTCTATATAAGGCTATAACTCTGATAGACAGACAATCAGTGGATGATCTAAAACTTAAAAAGAAAATAATCTATCAATATAGAGAGATAGATTACATAGACAGATTTAGGCCACAAAGGATGAGGAGTTATATATACGGAGGATTAATAATTCCAAGATACGTGGGCTTGGGTTTTTAATTTACATTTTCTTTGTATCATCAAAAAATATAAACCATAATCTAATGGAAAGTAGTTTTTTGTGGGTTGTATCGCTAGGCATCTAGAATGAATAAAAAACCCAGACACATCAAATTTTCTCATACATAAAATTGCAAGGACTATGAGCTCAGACTAAAGGGGCTGGGAATCACAAATCACATACAGAAAGAAACAAGATTAAATAGAATCAAACTATGATATCAGACCAGCAAAACCTGCAGATACTAGAATTATTTATGAAATATAAAATTAGTAAGTGTTTTAAGAAATCAAAGAGGGAATGAAAAGTGTGAGTAATGAGCAAGACATGATCACAGCTATCAAGACAGAATGGTAAAAGAAAGCCATCGAAATAAACATTAAGAACTGAAATTAGAAATTTGTTGCGACAAAAGTAGAGTAGTTATAAGTTAAGAAAAAACTAGTAAATTGGAAGATATAACTGGACAAATTGTCCATGTCATCATAGAAAAATTAAAAAAAAAAGGGAAACACAAAAGTAATTCTAAAAGACGTGAAGAATAGCATTAGAAGTTCTAAGATGCATGTACTTTGAGTTCCATAAATAGAGAATAGAATGAATGGGAGAAAGGCAGTATTATTTGAGGTACTTAATGACTATGAAATTACCATATTTGAAACCCAGCCAATCATTAGAAGGATAAATCAAAAGGCACCTTTGCCAAGACTCACTGTAATGAAAAGAAATATTGACTGAGAACAAAGACAGATTACAAAGGAACAACAATTAGACTGATATCTGACTTTGCAGTAGACTAACTTTGCAGTAGACTAACAATGGAAGCCAGAAAGTTGTGGAATAATATCTTCAAAATTCTAAGAAAAATCTAATTTCCAACATACAAGTGCATATCCTGTAAAATTATTTTTCAAGAATAAGAGTAAAATGAACACTTTTTTTAAGACAGGGAAAATTGAGAGAGCTTACTACCAACAGTTCTCTCTAAAGAACTTCTAGGGGATGAGCTTCAAGAAGTCCAAAATCTATAAGAAGGAAAGACTGAGAGTGCTGGAAGAATGATAATCAGAGAAAATAGAAAGCATCAGATTAATCCAAACAAAACTGTATGGTGTAAAACAAATTCAATATTCACAAATTAGATATCGTACTTGACGGTGCCAATATCTAATTTGTGAATATTAAATGTTAGAATGAAAATATTGGATAAAAGTATAAGTTTGGAAATAAAACACACTAAGGTCCTCATACTGCTTGCGAAGAGAGAATAGATACTCCCTAACTCTGGATTTGTAAAGTTAAGTATACATGCTAACATTTTGGGTGTAACCAGTAATAGAATAGGAATACAGTGTGTAACTTCCAAATTAATGAAATGGAAATATGTGGGGTCTGAGGAGGGGACAAACAAGCAAGCAAACAACAACAAAAATACTGACATCAATTTTAAAAAAGCAAGCAAGAAAAAATGGCATATAGAAAAAGAACAAATAGAAAACCCAACATAATAAAGCAGAACAAATTCAGATTAATTATTATAATAAATATGAATGAACTCTGACATTAACAGACAAGTGTCGGAACAAATTAAAAGATGCAATTATAATAACAGTAACCTAAAGAATAATAACCAATAGAAACTAACACTAACCAAACAAAGTTAGCATCCTATATTGTTATCCCACAAAGCAGACTTTAGGGAAATGGTGTTGTTAGTATTATAGAAAAGTAATAAATAATGATAAAAGATTCAATTTCCTAGGAAGATGTAACAATTCAAAACTTTTATACTGCTAAAAATATGACTTCATAGTATAAAATAAGAAAAAATTAAAAACTTCAAAGAGCATAGATTTTTAAATGCTATATTATGATATTTTTAAAAAGGGACCTGTCAAGGTTTATGAGGTCTTCAATAACATTAAGAAACTGATGAAAAATAAGCTGTGATAGAAAAAAAAAAAGATAATTTGTTATGGAATTTCTGAACAAACAGACAGCTTAAAGATTAGCTCGTAAAATCACTGATTTTAAGAATAAAGCAACTGAGGTCCCAACAGCTTTGGTAATCCACCAAAGGCCAAACTATATATTCTGGCAAAGCCAGCACTAGAAGCAAATTAACTGATTTCTAGGCCAAAATGTTTTCTGTTTAAATATCATCTACATTAGCCCTATTCACAACTGAATTTCTCTTATAACATAAATGCACCGGTTTTTATTAGTTCGATTTTCTGTACTTTTTTTTCTCCCTTACCTTATTTGGTGTGGAAAAGTAGATTTGTGTGAAGATCAAAAGTGTAAGGCAAAGAGAGGCATAGGTAGTAGACTTATGTGGGATTTCAGACAGGATGAAATGAAGAGGTTATAGATAGGAAGTACATAAGTGATAGCAAAACCCATTTGGAAAAAGATCCAGAATTGCAATTCTGGTATAGAATTCTTTCCCCTATCAAATCAAATATAAGTAATATCCATATCTAGTCTTGGGAATAAATACCCTGGATTCTTCTGGAAATCATGTGTGACTGGAAAGAATCTGGACTATATCAGAAGTCTAGAGAATCCTGTACTTTGCTTTGCCATCCCCATGATGTGATGAAGTTTCTAGGACTGGTGGGGAGAAAAGACATCAGTAGTAATGGGGTTCGTGTTCCAACAAATGTCACAAACATGAATAAATAAAAGCCTGTGGGCAATTTCATTCTTCTAGAATTTGTCTATCACGAAATTCTTAATCCCCAGCTCTACTTTGTTTCCAACCTGTTATCGTAATGCTACTCTTTACTCACTGCATTATGTCAGCAATATCTCTTGCTTATCCGTATTATGATCGTCAAGCCTCAACTCCTCTTTATGTTACCAGTTTATGAGTTAACTCCTTCAGACGTAATTTCCTTCACTATCCATTGACACACTGCCAGTCACTTTAACTGTCATCTCTTCTCTACCCTCAACTTCTCCAAAAGTATTCTCACCTGCAGTGATATGTACTCATTTACTTTCTGTACTCCTGTACCTGGGCTGCTGATGATATCAGAAAAAATCTCAGGGCCAGGAGAGATAAGCACCAATCTACTCCAGTCCAGTCCAATCCAATCCAATCCATCCTCATCTGCATCTTCAGGAACCTCTTTATTTCTTTAAAAAATAAGTGGATTTCTCATTCCTTGTAGAGACTACCTCGAACATTTATCACCATCTTTAGTCTGTTCCCATGCCTCTACTGCTTTTCTCAGCATATTATCTTGAACATATGACCACTGCAGGGAAAAAAAAAAGGGAACAAGCTTTCAACTTTTTCACTACTTCCAAATTTGCTAACATCATTCTAGACATAAGGAAGAAGGCTCACCAATGCCAGGCACTGTCCTTGTCTCCTTTCTAGTGTCTCAGGTCAACTTTTATCTAAGGTTGACACAAGATTAACCGTGACCTTTGCTCTTGATTCTCTGCATTCACAAACCAAGCATCTTCCTCTCTTCCAGAAGAATAGAGCTAATGTAGATGATATTTACATTTGTATTTCAACACTCCCTTCTATTTTCTTTCACTCTGTTCTACATACATTTCCATGTCCCTTACATGTTAAGAACTCACTTCCCTTAGGCCTGTGGACCATTTTTCTATCTGGGCCTTCCAGGCATCTCAAAAGGGTGGTCAGTCCTTTAAGCTTCACTTTACTTCCCATTGACTATTAAACCCTCTGAAATCTGGCTTCCACTTGACTACTCTCCAAAAATCATTCTGGAAAATTATTACCACAAAACAAAACAAAACAAAACAAAACTTATTCTAGAAAAATCTAATGAATACTTTTAGTTCTAATTTGACTTAATCTTCCTCAGTCTTTAGTGCTATTTACTGCTTTCTCCTTCTGAGAGATGTTTTTTTCCCTTGGTCATTGTGACATTATTTTCACTTTTTTTTTTTTTTTCAAAATGGCCCTGCAAGTGTCTCTTCTCCCTAAGTTGCACCGCATATATGTTGAAATTACCAAGAAACAGTGTTCAGACTTCTTGCTTCCTTATTCTATTCACTCTTCCTTTGAAAGATAAACTTGAGTCTTGCTTTACATGGACTGATATTGGACATTCGTTCAGATTAATTGGTAATCTCATTCTCTCTTAACTACATAATAGCACTTTACTGATCTCTCTGCTTCTAGTTATTTTTATATGCAATCCTTCCTCCATAATGAGACTTGATATATTTTTAATGTAGAAATATAATCATCACATCGTTATCCAAAAATCTTTAACTCCCTAGTTCTTATAGGGATTTTAAAAATTCTCTTCTTAGCACAGCACACAAAGCCCTCTATGATTTGGCCCCAACTAAACTTTCCAGGCCTTTCTCCAAGATTTTAAACCATATATATTACACTTGAGCTGTACAATTCTGTTTGTTAGTCTCCAAACATGCTGTTCTCTTTTGTGCTTCCATAATTTTGGTGCTGCTCTCTCAATGTATAAAAAGCCTTTTGATGTTGTTATTTTTCTGGCGTTCTCTGCCTGGTAGACTACTGCTCATCCTTCACGGACTGGTGCATATGTTGTTTTCTCAGTGAAGTCCTTCCAGGCTCCCTCAGGCAGGGTTAGTATTCTCCTCCTCCATTGCACTCTATTCCTCTAGTATAGACATTCTGTAACGTCTAAGTATTGGATGCTTAGCTAACTGCTTCTCTTCCTCAGTGGACTGCATGCTCCTTGAGGATAAAGCAATCCAAAGTGCCTGGAACACAGTATGTACTAGATAATTTGGTGTTCGCCGAAGGAACGGCCTCTTCTAACACCTGACGCCTTGATAGTACTGAGAAACGTCAGAGAGCTTCCAGAGCTGAAGTTTATAGCTCATGTTAGCTGCAGTAGTGTGTGCATAAAACGGGGGGGCGAGTATTTACAACCTTCTTAAATATAAAACATTCATAATAAAAGGCCAACTCTTTTTATCCCTTTGACTTTTCTATTTTTACAATTCTATCTGTGATGTAGGATCGACTTCTTCCTTTGAATCCAACATCCAATCAGTCCCTACTAATTAGGCCTAATTGAAAAAAATCACCTTCTCCTATATGCATTCATTTAATCCTTAATTTTCATCCTTGTTATTTTTATCTGAAGTTAGATATATCACACTTAGATTGTTATTGTAGTCTCCTAATTGCAAGAGTTTTTAATTTCACCCCCTTTGCCATAACCCATCCTATACATTATACTTCTAGACTAATACACCTAGCCTGTTTCCCCAAAAATAAGACCTAGCCGGACAATCAGCTCTAATGAATCTTTTGGAGCAAAAATTAATATAAGACCCGGTATTATATTATATTATATTATATTATATTATATTATATTATATTATATTATACAATATTATACAATATTATACTACATTATATTATATTATATTATATTATATTATATTATATTATATTATATTATATTATATTATATTATACCTGGTCATATTATAATAAAATAAGTTGGGGCCTTATATTAATTTTTGCTCTAAAAGGCTCATTAGAGCTGATTGTCCGTCTAGGTCTTATTTTTGAGGAAACACAGTAAGTGTTAGCTTGAGCCCATCTCTCCTCTATCCAGTCACACAAAAGAGTCACATGAAACAACTAGCTTACTATTCAAATTCTCTTCTACTCTGGTCCTAGGATTCCTTTCTGGCTGCATTTTTCATCATGCCCTTCCCTAATCTTTATTTGTAACTAGACTGTAAGAACCATGAGACAGGAGCCATGTCTGCTATAGTCACCCTTCTATCATCATCACCACATAGCACATTTCCTAGGACATTCTTGGTGCTCAAACTTTCTTGAATAAATTAATGAACATATGCAGAAGTTTTCAAACATGCTTTTTCAAGTTCTTCTGCCATTGGCATGGGCAGGGTGGGAAATGAAAAGTCAGAATGGGTAAGTAGATGGAGAACAGGCTGTGATTTAAGCTGGTGTGGCTGAGCGCCAGTGCCTACTTCTACTTCAAGTAGAGCGACTCAACAATGCCACATAAATTAGTTTTGTATTTCAGGGTTGGCATAAGTTTTCATAGAAAAAGCATGAGCTTTAAATCAGATGGACCATTTATTTTAATATAGAACAGTGTACAAGCTTTGGAGAGAGACAGACCATTTACTTGAACTTGATGAATGAGGCACAAAGTTTAAGGGGGTACGTTTTTCAGGGTCATGCATTTGACTTACCTACTCCCAGCCCTAGTGGCCAAAGTAGACTTCAGACCTTTCTCTAACATCTTGTCTATTCTTTCCACCAGGATTCCTTGCCATTTAAACCTGAGGAAAATCTACCTAGAATACAACCCTTTCTTCATGAAGTCTTCTACAGTCACCCACCAAGAGTGTGTGAGTGTGTGTGCGTGTGTCTCTCTGTCTCTCTCTCTCCTCTGGACTCCAATGGATCTTTGATTTACACCTTTCGGACTTCACCCTTCCTGGTAATAATATCATAATTCTGCCTAGCTGCCCATCAAAGCTCATATATACCTTAGCTCACCTGCTTGATGAAAGTTCTGTCTGGGATAGGATTTATGTGATCCAAATTCATATGGCCCTCTCCATCTAATATGGTAATTTGCACTTAGTAGTTTTTCTATAGAACAGTTGAGGATTTAATGAATATTCTTCCTATTTGGAGGGAAAAGTGTACTTCTTATATTTTGGCTTTGGAGAGGTAAATACTTTAGCATGTGGATTGAATCTATTTTCAAATTTCCATGAAATAATTGCATTTTTTTCCTTAACATTGAAGCTTTTATTCATTTTGGACATTATTTACTCAAAGATCCCTTAGAAAGCCACAGCTCTCTTTCTGCTTTAGCGGAGCACTTAGTGGGTCCCCCTTTACCACCATGCATCTGGCTCAATGTCCCTTGGCCTGTCCTCCTTCTGCTGTCCCTCTGGCATGTTTTAATTGTCTGGTCTCACGTAGCCATGGGCCCTTGGTTTTGTCTTCCTGACGATGGCCACTCAGATTTGCTGTCTTGCTTGATTGAAGATGAGAGCCTGTCTTCTCCCCCCACTCCAAGCTACGTTCCACCTTGTAAATTAAAACACTCCTCCCGTTGCTTAGCCCTGGGATTTGGTGCTTAAGGTAATTAATGGATTCTTAGAGCCTACACCTGTTTCTGTGCTTCCTTCAGTTCAAGGCAGGCCTTTCATTACCAACGGAACGTAGCTATTGGAAGTTGAAGCAGGGAACTCTGCAGGAGGAAGCTGCTTGGAATCCATTAGCAGGAGGCACTGCTCCTGTTGAGCTGTCCTGCCTACCTCGCACTTCTCAGAGATGTGTGCTGTTTCTCATTCGTGTCTGGATATCTACCAACCAATTATTCAAAACTTAAA